>NC_058083.1:248995523-249177411 GCF_014858855.1 Bufo gargarizans | reverse complement strand
TTGTTTTACTAACTCTGGTATTGAAACTATGTAAACATCTAAGCGCAAGTGCCATATTCTAACGGCTTCACACTAACAGCAGTACAGCATGCGTCATATATGACACATCAGGGAGGAGTGTCCTCTTGGAAGTTGAGTGAATAAGGCATTAGCTGAATGCTGGAGGATATAGGGGCCATCTTACATAATCAAGGATGATATCCACATCTCTATCAGAACATATAACTGCACCGCTGAACGGCAAATAATATATATTTTTTGCCACTAATACACACCAAAAAGGGCTGTAATTTTCTCACTTCACCACACAACTGCTAATAAGCAATTTGTTCCACTAATACAAGCCAAAAAATACTTTTGAACATATAACTGCACTGCACAAGGGCAAATAAGACATACAAATATTTCCTTGTAATAAACCCTGTTAATGGCTTTATCAAACAGCACTTGCACCCCAATAACTAAAATGGATCCCCAGTCAGTGTAGCAAGGTGTAATAGGATTGTTCTTGTTACCCAGGCTTTAAACTCCCCTATTAAACCATGTTCTGCTTCAATACTGTGGAATGATTCCTCCCTATTCTTTCCCTGAACTTCTATACAGCAAAATTAAAGTTTCAAGTCTTTCCTAGCACATTCCCTCGCACCTGCTGACATCTCTCCCTGCACTAAGTACACTGGAAAATGGCTGAATCAAAGATGGCTGAGGGTATTTATAGGGCTGTGACATCACAGGGCTGGCTGTCTGTTTATCGAATTCCACTTCATCAACTTCTATTCTCTCATCTCTAGTCATAAAGTTTGTATTGTGACTTCTTTCATCTCTCTGCTTTTTAACCAGGTATGGCCGTTGGCCAAAGTATGTTTTAGAAAAGGTTATGTTAAATTTCAATTTAAGATGTTAGTAGTAACTAGAGATGTCGCGAACATAAAATTTTCCGTTCGCGAATGGCGAACGCAATTTTCTACAAATGTTCGCGAACGTGCGAACCGCCATTGACTTCTATAGGCAGGCGAATTTTAAAACCCACAGGGACTCTTTCTGGCCACAATAGTGATGAAAAAGTTGTTTCAAGGGGACAAACACCTGGACTGTGGCATGCCGGAGGGGGATCCATGGCAAAACTCCCATGGAAAATTACATAGTTGACGCAGAGTTGGATTTTAATCCATAAAGGGCATAAATCACCTAACAATCCAAGACATTGAGAGACCAAACTCCCCTTTTAATGCACCGCAAACAACCGCAAACAGTCCATTTGCCCAACCGCAAACTTCCCATTTGCACAAGGTTGGATACCAAGCTAACCATGTCTCGTTGATGTCATTGAAGGTTTCTTCCTCCACCCAGCCACGTACAACACCAAGGGTCCCGGATGGGGACTTGGTTAAAAAAACGCTGGCTCTCTCCCCTTTGTTTGAATCCACGGTCACTGCGTCTGCGCCGTGCAATTTACTGTCCCACCCGATATGAGTGCTATTTTCTGCAGTACTATTCTCATCAGTTTAATCCCTGTTACGTGACATCCCCAATCTTGGGTCCATTTATTAACCACTTTCCATCCGCCCATAGGATATAAACATCCTATGGGTGGATCTCTATTTCTGAATGGACGTTTTAAAACGTCCGTTCAGAAACTGCAGCTGCACGCTAATCGTGCAGCTGCTGATCAGGTTGCCCGCTGTCAGTGACAGCAGGGCAACCCAGAGAGAAGGCAGGGACAGTGCCCAGGTGTCCCTGCCTTCTAGATCGCTGCATACACAGCGCTCACCGAGCGCTGTGTATGCAGAGCAGGAAGCGATATGCGCTTCCTGTTCCGGCCCAGCGGTCATGTGACCGCCGGGACCGGAGAGTGCAGGAGCTGTGTGAGGTCTTTCACAGACCTCGATCAGCCCTGCACTGAGGCTGTACAGCGCTGTATTGCGCTGTACAGCCTCTCTGGGGGGTGTATTTTTCCTGTAACTGGGGCTACTATGTCAGCCCCAGTTACAGGAGAAATCAACAGTGAAAAAAAAAAAGAAAAAGTGAAGTAAATGTCCCCTAGAGGTCTTGTAGGACCTTATGGGGGACAAAAAAATAAATAAAGGGTTGAAAAAATAAAATAAAAAAAATAAAAATAAAAAAAAGTTTAAAATAGAAAAACTAAAAGAAAATAGACATATTTGGTATTGCCGCGTCTGTAAAAACCAGCTCTATAAAAATATCACATGACCTAACCCCTCGGATGAACACCGTAAAAAAAAAGAAAACTGTGTCAAAACAAGCAATTTTTGTCACCTTACATCACAAAAGGTGCAACACCAAGTGATCAAAAATGCGTATGTGCCACAAAATGGTACCAATAAAACCGTCACATCATCCCGCAAAAAATGAGCCACTACATAAGAAAATCTCTCAAAAAATAAAAAAACTATAGCTCTTAGAACATGGAGACACTAAAACATCATTTTTTTGGTTTCAAAAATGCTATTATTGTGTTAAAGTGAAACAAATAAAAAAAAGTATACATATTAGGTATTGCTGCGTCCGTAAAAACCAGCTCTATAAAAATATCACATGAGCTAACCCCTCAGGTGAACACCGTAAAAAAAAACAACAAAAAAAACGGTGTCAAAACAAGCAATTTTTGTCACCTTACATCACAAAAGGTGCAACACCAAGTGATCAAAAACGCGTATGTCCCACAAAATGGTACCAATAAAACAGTCACCTTATCCCGCAAAAAATGAGCCCCTACATAATAAAATCTCTCAAAAAATAAAAAAACTATAGCTCTCAGAACATGGACACATTAAAACATAATTTTTTTGTTTCAAAAATGATATTATTGCGTAAAACTTTAATAAATGAGAAAAAGTATACATATTAGGTATCGCCACATCCGTAACAATCTGCTCTATAAAAATGTCACTTGACTGAACCCCTCAGGTGAACGCTATAAAAATAAATAAATAGAAACTGTGCTAAAACAACCAATTTTTTGGTCACCTTGCCCCATAAAGTGTTATAATAAATGATCAAAAAATCATATGTACCCAAAAATAGAACTAATAAAACTGGCACCTTATCCCCAGGTTTCCAAAATGTGGTCACTTCTTGAGAGTTTCTACTGTAAGGGTGCATCAGGGGGCTTCAAATGGGACATGGCATCTAAAAACCATGTGCAGTTCCTTTTCTTCTGCTCCCTGCCGTGTGCCCATACAGCAGTTTATGACCACATATGGGGTGTTTCTGTAAACCGCAGAATCTGGGTAATAAATTTTGAGTTTTGTTTGGCTGTTAACTATCGATGTGTTAAAGAAAAAATTTGATTAAAATGGAAAATCTGCCAAAAAAGTGAAATTTAGATCTCCATTTTCCTTTAATTCTTGTGGAACGCCTAAAGGGTTAACAAAGTTTGTAAAATCGGTTTTGAATACCTTGAGGGGTGTAATTTCTACAATGGGGTCATTTATGAGGGTATCCACTATGTAAGCCACACAAAGTGACTTCAGACCTGAACTGGTCCTTAAAAAGTGGGTTTTGGCAATTTTCTTAAAAATTTGAAGAATTGCTACTAAACTTCTAAGCCTTCTAACGTCCTAAAAAAATAAAATTACATTTCCAAAATGATGCCAACATAAAGTAGACATATGGGGAATGTTAAGTAATAAATATTTTATGAGGTATCACTTTCTGTTTTAAAAGCAGAGAAATTGAAATTTTGAAAATTGCGAATTTTTCACATTTTTGGGTAAATTTGGGATTTTTTCATAAATAAAGGTGAAATATTTTGACTCAAATTTATGACTATCGTGAAGTACAATATGTCACGAGAAAACAATCTCTGAATGACTTGGATAAATAAAGGCGTTCCAAAGTTATTACCACATAAAGTGAGATATGTCAGTTTTGCTAAATTAGGCCTGGTCAGGAAGAGGGCAAATGGCCCAGATGGGAAGTGGTTAAATAGATTTTTCAAACAGGGAGATGGTAAAAAAAAAGCTGGCTCCCTCCCCTTTGTTTCAATCCACGCCACGGTCACTGCGTCTGCGCCGCGCAATTTACTGTCAAACCCGATATGAGTGTTATTTTCTGTCGTGCTATTCTCATCAGTTTAATCCCTGTTACGTCCCATATCAGGGTGGGATTGCCTTTTGTGAAAAAACATTTAGGCCGGGTACCTTCGACTGCCTTCACAGTGACAGAACAAACTCTGATACACCAAACTGAATTGATTTTAGGAACCGGGAGATGGAAAAAGCAGCTTGGTCGGTCCTCTTACTCCCAAGTTGGGGCACTGCGCGTGCACGGAGCAATGTGCTGTGACACCCTATATGAGTGGTGTCTTAACTAGTACTATTCCTATCAGTTTAATCCCTGTTACGTCCCCTATCCGGGGACGTGTGTCGAATTGATTAACCATTGGCGAATTAACGAACCATTACGACATCCTGGAATAATTTAGTTCTGAGCTTTGTACTTGATTTGTATTGGAATTGATGGGGATTTTTTAAATTGTCTGCATTATTTCTAAGAAACTATTAAGAGACTTTATTATGATTTTTTTATTTTATGTATTAAAAACCCACCCATACAATTTAAGCTTTTTCTATGAAAAAACATCCAGCCGTCCCGATCGCTTTTCGTCTGATCATAATGAAGCAACGGCCTTATAATCTGGGGTGTGGCAACATTGCCAACACACTCATAGAGGTGATAATCGCTTCATTGTGATACGCAAGCCCCTTCACCACAACAAGGTAGCGATCACGAAAGGGGAATTGACACTTGTATGTGCCGTTTTGTTTTGTTTATGCAGCCACAGTGCAGCACCAGAGGCCAGAAAAATTAGGCATGTACACATGCCTAAAAAACAATGTTATTATTGCAGCCGCTGTTGTAGCAGCGACCGGAAAAATTGATGTTTTCAAGGCAGAAAGGTGACTAAAACATTGCGGCTTGAACCCTAGTTGGTGGCGGAGAATTCATTAAAGTCATCCGGTATGCAGACATTAAATACAGCAGCGTGGGGACCATTTTGAGGCCAAGGCATGTCATCAGGCCTTTTGTTAGTTAAACGTATCCCCTACTCTCAGTCCCTTCGGGATCCATGCCTCATTCATCTTAATGAAGGTGAGGTAATCAACACTTTTTTGACCGAGGCGACTTCTTTTGTCAGTGACAATGCCTCCTGCTGCACTGAAGGTCCTTTCTGACAGGACACTTGAAGCGGGGCAGGCCAGAAGTTCTATCACAAACTGGGATAGCTCAGGCCACAGGTCAAGCCTGCACACCCAGTAGTCAAGGGGTTCATCGCTCCTCAGAGTGTCGATATCTGCAGTTAAGGAGAGGTAGTCTGCCACCTGTCGATCGAGTCGTTCTCTAAGGCTGGATCCCGAAGAGCTGTGGCGATGTGTAGGACTGAAAAAGCTCTGCATGTCCTCCATCAACAACACATCTGTAAAGCGTCCTGTCCTTGCCGCCGTAGTTGTGGTAGGAGGAGGATTACTTTGACATTCTTCCCCAGTTAGATTCCCGTTGTGCTGTGACATCCCCCTTATAAGCTGTGTAAAGCATATTTTTTAGTTTGGTTTTGAACTGCTGCATCCTTTCTGACTTCCGGTTATTTGGTAACATTTCCGACACTTTCTGCTTATACTGGGGGTCTAGTAGCGTGGCCACCCAGTACAGGTCGATCTCCTTCATCCTTTTTATACGAGGGTCCCTCAACAGACATGACAGCATTAAAGACCCAATTTGCACAAGGTTGGATGCCGAGCTACTCATTTCCCATTCCTCCTCCTCACTGATGTCATTGACGGTCTGTTCTTCCCCCCAGCCACGTACAAGACCACGGGTCCCAGATAGGTGACAACAACGAGCACCCTGGGATGATTGCTGTGGTTGGTCTTCCTCCTCCTCAAAGCCACATTCCTCCTCTGACTCCTCTTCCTCATACTCCTCTTGCAGCGTTGCCGCAGGTCTGGCAAGCGATGATGACAAGGCTGTTTCTGGTGGTGATGGTGACCACAACTCTTCCTCTTCCCGCTCATCTACAGCCTGATCCAGCACTTTTCGCAGTGCACGCTCCAGGAAGAAAACAAATGGGATGAGGTCACTGATGGTGCCTTCGGTGCGACTGACTAGGTTTGTCACCTCCTCAAAAGGACCCATGAGCCTACAGGCATTGCGCATGAGCGTCCAGTAACGTGGCAAAAATTCCCAGCTCCGCAGAGGCTGTCCTAGCAACCCGGTCATACAAATACTCAGTGATGGCTTTTTCTTGTTGGAGCAGGCGGTCGAACATTAGGAGTGTTGAATTCCAACGTGTCGGGCTGTCGCAAATCAAGTGCCTCACTGGCATGTTGTTTCGGCGCTGAATGTCTGAAAAGTGCGCCATGGCCGTTTAGGAACGCCTGAAATGGCCACACACCTTCCTGGCCTGCTTGAGGACGTCTTGTAAGCCTGGGTACTGGGTACACAAAGCGTTGTACAATAAGATTCAACACATGTGCCATGCACGGCACATGTGACAACTTGCCCACATTCAATGCCGCCAACAAATTGCTTCCATTGTTGCTTCCATTGTTGTATATATTTGTATCAGATAACATGTCAAAAGAAAATTTTTGACATGTTATCTGATACAAATATATACAAATATTCACATACCAACTTGGAGAACAACTTTCTTATGTATGTACAAACAAAAGATGTAAATCAACATTGTAACTATTTTGATTTTATATTTCTTTTGTATCTACTCCATTATATTATGTATGTTCATATTATTTTGGAAAAATTTGATAAAAAGATTATCGAAAAAATAAAAGATACTTATTACCATTTCATAATTAAAGTAGGGATTCAAACACTTAGCGCAATAGTACAATAATTCATCACAGAACCATAACTACATGATAGTGTGAAGGTACCATAAATATTTTAACCCCTTAAGGACCAGGCCATCTTTTGCAAATCTGACCAGTGTCACTTTATGTGGTCATAACTTTAAAACGTTTTGACTTATCCTGGCCATTCTGAGATTGTTGTTTCATTACATACTGTACTTCATGACACTGGTAAAATAGAGTAAAAAAAAAAAAAAACATTTTTATTTATAAAAAAATACTAAATTTACCCAAAATTAGCAAAAATTAGCAAATTTCCAACTTTCAATTTCTTTACTTCTATAATACATAGTAATACCTACAAAAGTAGTTATTGCTTTACATTCCTCATATGCCTACTTCATGTTTGGATCATTTTGGGAATGATATTTTAGTTTTTGGGGACGTTACAAGGCTTAGAAGTTTAGAAGCAAATCTTGAAAAAACCCACTTTTTAAGGACCAGTTCAGATCTAAAGTCACTTTCTGAGGCTTACATAATAGACCCCCTTCTAGAAACTACACCCCTCAAGGCATTGAAAACAGATTTTACAAACTTTGTTAACCCTTTATAAAGGTGCTTCACAAGAAATAATGGAAAATAGAGATTACATTTCAAAATTTCACTTTTTGGGCAGATTTTCCATTTTAATATTTTTTTCCCAGTCACAAAGCAAGGGTTAACAGCCAAACAAAACTCAATATTTATGGCTCTGATTCTGTAGTTTACAGAAACATCCCATACGTGGTCGTAAACTGCTGTACGGGCACACAGCAGGACGCAGAAGGAAAGAAATGCCATAAGGTTTTTGGAAGGCAGATTTGCAGGACTGGCTTTTTACACCATGTCCCATTTGAAGCCACCCTGATGCACCCCTAGAGTAGAAACTCCCAAAAAGTTACCCCATTTTAGAAACTACACCCCTCAAGGTATTCAAAACTGATTTTACAAACTTTTTTAACCCTTTAGGTGTTCCACAAGAATTCATTGAAAATAGAGATTAAATGTCAACATTCATCTGACAGGTTAGATCATGTGGTATTTTTATCCCCTTAACAGTGACCTCTAGAGCACCCACCCCTTAACAAAGATCATAGGTTACAGTCTCCTTAACTGTTGCTTTCACCATTCCCGGACCCTTTAACAGAGACTTCCACAGCGACTGCCCCTTTAACAGTGACTTCATTTCAGCGGGTCCACAAACAAAATGGAAATTACTCCGTGTGCATTCCGTTTCCCTATGTCCATATTTCCGTTCCGCAAAAAAATAGTCCTCATTACGTTTGCGGACTGCAAAATACATATGGTCATGTGCATGAGCCCTAACAGTGATTTTCACAGTAATCTGTCCCCTTAACAGTGACCTCCACTTTCCCCTGCCCCCTTAACAGTAACCTCAAAAGTGCCCGCCCCTTTAACAGTAACCTCAATAGCAGCCGTCCCTTTATTAGTGACCTACACAGTACCCCGTCTCGTTAACAGTGATTTCCACAATAACCTGCCCCCTTAACAGTGACCTCCACAGATCTCCGTTCCCTTAAAATGTGACCTCCACAACACCCCGCCCCCTTAACAGTGACCTCTACAGAACCCTGCCCCTATATACTGACCTCCATAGCACCCGCTGCATTAGCAGTGACCTTCATAGCAGCCACCTTTTCATTAGTGACCTCCAGAGTACCCCTTCTCTTTAACAGTGATTTAAACAACATCCAATCTCTTAACAGTGGCCTCTACAGCAATCTGCCACTTAACACTGACCTCCATAGCAGACCATCCCCTTAACTGCGACTTCCACATCAGGCTGGCCCCTTAACTGTGACCTCCACAGTACTCCACTCCCTTAACAGTGTCCACTCCCTTAACAGCTGACCTAGAGCAGTGAAAAACAATTGCTGGGTTGTTATGGAAACCTGGTGTAAAACTGTTTGTAAGTGGAGATTAAAGGCCTTTGAGCTTCTATTGACTGATAAGGGTCATGTGACTGTATGTATGGCAGTTGGGATATAGACCTGCCGGCTTCTATTGGCTAATGAAGTTGATGTGATGGTGCCATATTTGCATTTTTGGGGAATATCTCAGGAACAGTACAGGCTAGAGAGCTGACACCTGGTCTAAAAGCTTAGCCAAATTTTGTGATTATAAATGTGATGGTGCAGATTCCTTTAGCAGACATACATACATACCTACATACATATAGGTGAAACTGGAAATCTTAAAAGGTGAAACTAATATGTGAGATAGACTCATTACGTGCTAAGCGAGATATTTCAAGCCTTTATTTGTTATAATTTGGATGGTTATAAACTTAGTTTATGAAACCCTGTTACGGTATACAAAGGAATGCTCCAAACTCCCGAACGGAACCTCACGAATAGCTGCTAGCAGACGAATAGGAAATGCACCCAAGCGGCTTACACTCCTAGCAATCAGTCTCTAACAGCATACAGTGAATCCCCCCAAGAACGAGACAAGCTCTGTGTTGAGGGTCAAGCAGTGGACAGCCAGAGCTGTGTGTTTATTGTTCTTATATAACATTGTTACACACTAGTACCACCCACAAGGTTTTGTAAAAACAATTAATGAACACGTACAATACAGTAAAACACTCCCACACAAAATCCTTCCCTCTGCCTGTGATACAATTACCTTACACAATGGTTTGATGTAATTATCACAGGCAGGAGAAAACACAATGTCTTCTGTCCTGGAGACAACTGAGGATCAATTCAATTATCTCTCAGGACAAAGGGAAATCGCCAATACACACGTGGAGACAATAGGACAGAAATCACTACTCAAATATACAATGTCCCACCCATTACAGTACACATAGACATTTAACATATCCCCAGATGGCTTGAATTTGAGCGCTCAATATATCCAAACAGCGGTCAGGTGCCACTAACACAGTCAAATCGCCATTGGGTTTAAGTTTAGCATGGGCTGATGAGAGGGCCCATAATCCTGGGGAAGAGGCTGGCAACCAGGCTTCTCCAGCACCCAGTGGAGTGGTTGGTTTCGCCACAAACCCCAAAATCACAATTTTGAGGTACCCTTTGCTCAGGGGGTATGGGTAGCTGACTAGAGTGTGACACTTTGAGCCTAGAATATTGAACCTTTTCACAAAATTCAAATTTTAAGCTGCAATAATGCAATTCATTTACATTTGCATTATTGAAATAAATGGACTTTTGCATAATATTTCATTTTTTTGAGTTTCACCTGTACAGTCAGCTTTATATATTACATACAGTCAGGTCCATAAATATTGGGACATCGACAAAATTTTAACATTTCTGGCTCTGTACACCACAACAAATGGATTTGAAAGGAAATGAACAAGATGTGCTTTAACTGCAGACTGTCAGCTTTAATTTGAGGGTATTTGCATCCAAATCAGGTGAACGGTGTAGTAATTACAACAGTTTGCATATGTGTCTCCCACTTATTAAGGAACCAAAAGTAATTGGACAATTGGATTCTAAGCTGTTCCATGGCCAGGTGTGTGTTATTCCCTTATTATCCCAATTACAATGAGCAGATAAAAGGTCCAGAGTTAATTTCAATTGTGCTATTTGTATTTGGAATCTGTCGCTGTCAACTCTCAAGATGAGATCCAAAGAGCTGTCACCATCAGTGAAGCAAGCCATCATTAGGCTAAAAAAACAAAACAAACCCATCAGAGAGATAGCAAAAACATTAGGCGTGGCCAAAAGAACATGTTTAAAAAGAAGGAACGCATCGGTGAGCTCAGCAACACCAAAAGGCCCGGTAGGACCACAGAATACAACTGTGGTGGATGACCGAAGAATTATTTCCCTGGTGAAGAAAACACCCTTCACAACAGTTGTCCAGATCAAGAACACTCTCCAGGAGGTAGGTGTATGTGTGTCAAAGTCAACAATCAAGAGATGACTTCACCAGAGTGAATACAGAGGGTTCTCCACAAGATGTAAACCATTGGTGAGCCTCAAAAACAGGAAGGCCACATTAGAGTTTGCCAAACGACATCCAAAAAAGCCTTCACAGTTCTGAAACAACATCCTATGGACAGATGAGACCAAGATCAACTTGTACCAGAGTGATGGGAAGAGAATAGTATGTAGAAGGATAGGAACTGCTCATGATCCTAAGCATACCACCTCATCAGCGAAGCATGGTGGTGGTAGTGTCATGGCATGGGCATCTATGGCTGCCAATGGAACTGGTTCTCTTGTATTTATTGATGATGTGACTGCTGACGAAAGCAGCAGGATGAATTCTAAAGTGTTTCGGGCAATATTATCTGCTCATATTCAGCCAAATGCTTCACAACTCATTGGATGGCTCTTCACAGTGCAGATGGACAATGACCCAAATCATACTGCAAAAGCAACCAAAGAGATTTTGTGGAATGTTATGCAATGGTCAAGTCAATCACCTGACCTGAATCCGATTGAGCATGCATTTCGCTTGCTGAAGACAAAATTTAAGGGAAAATGCCCCAAGAACAAGCAGCAACTGAAGACAGTTGCAGTAGAGGCCTGCCAGAGCATCACCAGGGATGAAACCCAGTGTCTGGTGATGTCTATGCGTTCCAGACTTCAGGCTGTAGTTGACTGCAAAGGATTTGCAACCAAGTATTAAAAAGTGAAAGTTTAATTTATGATTATTATTTTGTCCCATTACTTTTGGTTCCTTAACAAGTGGGAGGCACATATGCAAACTGTTGTAATTCCTACACTGTTCACCTGATTTGGATGTAAATACCCTCAAATTATAGCTGACAGTCTGCAATAAAGCACATCTTGTTTGTTTCATTTCAAATCCATTGTGGTGGTGTATAGAGACAAAAATTGTATAATTGTGTTGATGTACCAATATTTATGGACCTGACTGTATATGCCACAATAGTGGTGTATTAAATAAACAGATTTAGTTTCATTTTCTAGCAAAATCTGCGACTTTTTGCAAAGTGGCGAGAAAAGGGGGCTTGGTGTAGGTGAGGCTGGCTGGCAGGCGTGGCTCATTTATAATTTTACACGCCAGTTTTCGGTGCCAACAAGGAGCTGGAGTAGATTTAAGTCTGTTGCACAGCCTGCTGGAGGAAGCACCAAACTTATGTAGAGGCCTATGCCTCTACATAACTTTGGCGCTTCATCCAGCAGGGCAGAGGGACCAATGTGGAAAATGCCAGTGTTAATAAATATCCCCCCATAGCCTTTAAAATATGGTATTTACAACACACCTAATACAGTAAAACAACTCAATACTGAAGCATTCCTTGAAATTCTGGGGTTTCTTGCAACTTGATCAGGGGTTTCCCATATGAGCAATTGCTCTAATTCTATTACAATACATTCACACTGTGGTGACATCCCTTTAACAGGTCAGGGTGGTTTCAGCCAGCGAACCCCCGTACCTAGTCAGACTCGGGCATCAGCGAGGGGACAGCGGAGCCAGGTCTGGGGCTCCACATCTGCAGTTCCCCTCAGTCCACCACTGGTTGGTCCTGGGTCTGACATATCGGGGGACGAAGAGGAGGGTGACTGAGAATTGGTGCCACCAGAGGCAAATGGTGCTACAGGTTGACAGGGAGCCCAGCGTCAGGGACTCCACTGGTGATGGCAGCAGGAGGAGTCAGCAGCAGGAGCAGCCAGCTCCACTTGTGCACACTGAGCCCAAACAGGCACAAGTCAGCACCACCCCATCTGACAGGAGGTCGGTGCGTAAGTCGCCTGTTTGGGTTTACTTCACCCTGGCAGCAGACGATGTGACAATTGCCATCTGTCATCTCTGCCATGCCAGGGTGAGGAGAGGGAGATCTGTGGCTCGGCTGGGTACCACTGCACTTACCCAGCACCTGAGAGTCAACCACTGGTTGGAGTGGGATCAGATGCAGGGTGGTAGTAGCAGCAGTGCCACCAACAGTGCACAGGGGACAGCAGCTCTTGCCACTGTACTGCAGCCACCCCAACCCCTTCCCACTTCCCACTCCCTCTCCTAGAGGTACTGGTACCAGCAGCCTGACCTCTGCCTCCACTGCACTCTTCTCTATGTCCTCCACTTGCCGACGCATTTGAACGCACTGTGCACTACGCCCCCAGGGACCGTCGCGTGCGTTCACTCAATGGGTTATCTGCTGCCCTTCAATCTTGTGGACAGCAATCCAGGCTGCGCACTAGAGGCAGCTGCCGAGGACTGCACCAGCAGCCGTGGACTGTGGCTTAGTCTTCACCGATGGGAAGGTAAACTAATCCCGGCGGCAGAGTCGGGGATACTTCCAGACCCTGGCCGAGGCAAGCTGGGTCATCACTGCCATCTGTGCTCAGACAAGGCAGAGGACGGATGGGTCCTGCCATTGACCAGGGCCCAGCGTGTGAGCATTGATGATCGTATATGGGTGGGGAGAGCGGCAGTACCCATGCCTCCTCACAGACAAACGGAGGATAAGAGAGCCGCTACTAAACACAGCTGCTCCTACTGCCCTGTGGCTTGGAGAAATCAGCACACGATATGTTCTGCTACAGACCCGATATGGAAACTGAGAGCAGACCGATGCAGGCGACGTGTATACTTAATTTTGCACAAATTTACATTGTTCTTTCAAAACTTAAATTACCTTTGAAATTAAAAGTGACAATGTAAAATATAGCATTTTTCATGCATGTTACCACATTACTGCTGTGGACACAGCACCTGCTGCTTTCTGAGATGTCTTAGCTAATTTTTGTTGTTGCCCTGGTCTGATGGGGGCCCATTCCTTGGAACACATTCCTGCTGTCCGGCTACAGCTGATTTTTCTCTAACTAGGTGTAGGCCTTATACTATACCCTTAATAATTACCTGCCGATGCTTTCTGTCCTGATCCTGCACGGACCACTTATTCGCCATTGGACTTTAGCAACTATACAGTATTAGAATTCTCATAAACTGGTGTGCAAGCTTCATTTTTTGTGCATGTGTTCAGGTAATCATCATATGTTGTCAATATTTCTATATATACAGTATATATATATATATATATATATATATATATATATATATATATATATAACTTTTGATTTAAATATGATCCTGCGGTGTTAAGCTTCATTAACCCAAAATTTTATTTTTTCATTTAATTTCTTTTATTTGTTATCATTTTTAGTTACTTGGGTTTTGGGCGGCACTACTGTGTGATTCTTACTAAAACTAGCTGGGAACCGTATGTGGGCTTTCCTTCTCAAAATTTCATGTGCAGTTAATATTGTACCAAAATGTTGAGGACCCAAATAAAAATGTATTTGTTTATTATTGTCTTGTTTGTTTTAGGATCAAACATGGTGTTATCTGTCGTCCTGGAAGGGATGCATGAATTCAATGTTGACCTCTCCACATGGTTGGGTGTGACTGTCGTTAGGATCCATTCACACATCTGTGCGTGTTTTGCGGATCCACGGATCCGCGGATCAAAAACGCGGACACCGGCAATGTGCGTTCCGCATTTTGCGGTGCGCTCATTGCCGGCACTAATAGAATATGCCTATTCTTGTCCGCAATTACAGACAAGAATAGGGCATGTTTTTTTTTGTTTTTTTTTCAGGAACGGAAATGCAGACCCGAAGTGCGGCCCCATAGAAATGAATGGGTCCGCAATTCCGTTCCGCAAAATGTGGAACAGAATTGCGGACGTGTGAATGGAACCTTATACTCATCTGTGTTTTAATCCCGTTTTAGGAATGGAGCGTTATTGCAACATGTATATATCTATATTTACATTTTGTTATGCTAATTCTTGACAACTATGTAATGAAATTTGCATATGCGATTTTTAGAGAATCAAAATTTTTCACTGTCCAATCTAAAATATGGTATATATGATAGTCTTGAAGCCATGTCACCATTTTGGGAGCTTTTCTTTTAATTTATAAGGTTTGTTATCATGTGACCGCATAAACAGAATGTGATTGTGTCTCAGCTTGCGTTCTTTTGATGGTGCGAAGACATGATCTGTCATGATGTGAAGGCCCTGTCAATGGACACTCATGGCATGTGTGTGTGTTCCTCATTCAAAGCAATCACATTATTGCATGACTTTTTTTTTTATGTAATACGGAAGCAATGCGCCAACATGCGCAGTTAACTGAATGGGATGGTACAGGGAGTGCAGAATTATTAGGCAAGTTGTATTTTTGAGGATTAATTTTATTATTGAACAACAACCATGTTCTCAATGAACCCAAAAAACTCATTAATATCAAAGCTGAATATTTTTGGAAGTAGTTTTTAGTTTGTTTTTAGTTTTAGCTATTTTAGGGGGATATCTGTGTGTGCAGGTGACTATTACTGTACATAATTATTAGGCAACTTAACAAAAAACAAATATATACCCATTTCAATTATTTATTTTTACCAGTGAAACCAATATAACATCTTAACATTCACAAATATACATTTCTGACATTCAAAAACAAAACAAAAACAAATCAGTGACCAATATAGCCACCTTTCTTTGCAAGGACACTCAAAAGCCTGCCATCCATAGATTCTGTCAGTGTTTTGATCTGTTCACCATCAACATTGCGTGCAGCAGCAACCACAGCCTCCCAGACACTGTTCAGAGAGGTGTACTGTTTTCCCTCCTTGTAAATCTAACATTTGATGATGGACCACAGGTTCTCAATGGGGTTCAGATCAGGTGAACAAGGAGGCCATGTCATTAGATTTTCTTCTTTTATACCCTTTCTTGCCAGCCACGTTGTGGAGTACTGGGACGCGTATGATGAAGCATTGTCCTGCATGAAAATCATGTTTTTCTTACCTTGCAGACTTCTTCCTGTACCACTGCTTGAAGAAGGTGTCTTCCAGAAACTGGCAGTAGGACTGGGAGTTGAGCTTGACTCCATCCTCAACCCAAAAAGGCCCCACATGCTCATCTTTGATGATACCAGCCCAAACCAGTACTCCACCTCCACCTTGCTGGCGTCTGAGTCGGACTGGAGCTCTCTGCCCTTTACCAATCCAGCCATCTGGCCCATCAAGACTCACTCTCATTTCATCAGTCCATAAAACCTTAGAAAAATCAGTCTTGAGATATTTCTTGGCCCAGTCTTGACGTTTCAGCTTGTGTGTCTTGTTCAGTGGTGGTCGTCTTTCAGCCTTTCTTACCTTGGCCATGTCTCTGAGTATTGCACACCTTGTGCTTTTGGGCACTCCAGTGATGTTGCAGCTCTGAAATATGGCCAAACTGGTGGCAAGTGGCATCTTGGCAGCTGCACGCTTGACTTTTCTCAGTTCATGGGCAGTTATTTTGCGCCTTGGTTTTTCCACACGCTTCTTGTGACCCTGTTGACTATTTTGAATGAAACGCTTGATTGTTCGATGATCACGCTTCAGAAGCTTTGCAATTTTAAGAGTGCTGCATCCCTCTGCAAGATATCTCACTATTTTTGACTTTTCTGAGCCTGTCAAGTCCTTCTTTTGACCCATTTTGCCAAAGGAAAGGAAGTTGCCTAATAATTATGCACACCTGATATAGGGTGTTGATGTCTTTAGACCACACCCCTTCTCATTACAGAGATGCACATCACCTAATATGCTTAATTGGTAGTAGGCTTTCGAGCCTATACAGCTTGGAGTAAGACAACATGCATAAAGAGGATGATGTGGTCAAAATACTCATTTGCCTAATAATTCTGCACGTAGTGTATATTTGATATTTGATCCATGCTGGTTAGTTTTTTTGCCCCAAAATATTAAAAAAATTTTTATTGGTACACCGGATATTTTAAAAATAAATTATCTTTGTTTAAGCTTACATGATTTCTCTTTCTTTTATGGGAGTTGTTAATGTCTTCACAGTATGTATACTTGTATATTTTTTATATTATTCTGTTATTTTTGAACACAATAGAAATCAAACACATTTACTAAAATTCAAATATTATTAGTTTTTCATTAAATAATCAAATGAATTTGTATTTGTACTTGACACTATTCAATTTTGTCACTTCTTCAGAAAGGTCTCATTGTGTGAACTGAAAACTGAAACGTCACTTTGGGCTGAATAAACAAACATTGTCTTTGTGCTGTGCCGAGGCATATATATATATATATATATATATATATATATATATATATAGTTGGTTAGTTTGTGATAAAAGAGGAATCTACACTTTCCTGTGGCTAAACATTTCTGTCACACAGAACACAATGAAGAACACATGAAAGTTCTCATAGTAAAAGAAAACTTCAAATCCCAAAGAGATAGAAGATATATATATTTTAAAAAATATTATTATTAATATTATTAATAATTTATGTTGGCCTTTACAATCTTAAAAATAATTAAAAATAAAAAATGGAAAAGTAATATAGTGCAATTTGTATGTATGGGACCACATTCCTGCTGCCAACAAAGAACATGCTGCTGACAGAGGTGTATAAGTGCATTTTTGGGGGCTGCACCAGTATTGCATATTTCTCGTCCTGACAAATAAACAGCTCCTGTATTGTATTGCTGACTTTGGGCAAGATATGTGTAGTCCTTATACTACACTGTTAACCATGTACCTGCTGCTGCTTATGTCTGTCCTGATCCTGCAAGGTTGTGTGATGGCCATTTACTCAACCGTTAACTTTACATGCTGCTGATGCTACTGATCCTATTTAGTTTTCTGTAGGCGCTTACTCCACCATTACCTTTACCTGCTGCTGCTGTCTGTCCTGATCTGGATGACTTTTCCCCAGGACTCAAGGGGCCTTTCTGAAACCATAGAACTTAAAATTACTCCAAAACATAACAATATCAAAAATACAAAAGCACATGTTTAAAAGAAACTAAATATTTATTAACAATGTAGTGCGAAACAAAAGGCCTCTAAGGCAAACTGTGGAGTTCTTTCTGGATGTCCATCAGCTTCTTGTAGTGCAACACAAAAGGCCTCTAAGGAAAAGTGTGGAGTTCTTTCTGGATGTCCAGAAACTTCTTGTAGTGCAAAACAAAAGGCCTCTAAGGCACAGTGTGAAGTTCTTTCTGGATGTCCAGCAACTCCTTGTTCCACTTCTTATGCTGCTCCTCCAGCTTAAGTACTTTTTTTTTCAAGCTGACACTGCTGCTGGTGTACCCTCCGTAGCTGCTCCCTTACATTTTTTTGCTGGTCTTTTATGACCAGCATTGCCTTAGCTTCGGCATGCTGCTGATGTAGGATTTTTCTTTTTAGTTTTTGAATAACTGTTAGGATTAAAAAGAAATGTACAATGACATTCAATTAAGATTACGAGGCAGTGTTTTGTTGTGACTTTTTGGTACTGTACTGACGATTTACAGAACAATTAGTTGGTTGAATACATTTATGATGTTTATAAAGTTGGTTAGTTAGTGATAGTCGTCTATAGACATAGGGCACCAGGTATCGGAGAGAACATAAATTTAAAGACTATAAAACTTTTACACCCCTCATCTGTGATATAATAAAGGACTCATTCTCAAGATCTTTGATATGTTGTTCTGTTATCTTTCAAATGCCCATTCATTCCCCATGTCTCTGTTCGTTTTATATATACAGTGGATATAAAAAGTCTATACACCCCTTTAAAAATGTCAGGTTTCTGTGCTGTAATTTTTTTTGACAAAGATAAATAATTTCAGAACTTTTTCCACCTTTAATGTGACCTATAAACTTTACCACTCAATTGAAAAACAAACTGAAATATTTTAGGTGGAGGGAAGAAATAAAAAAAAAATAATGTGGTTGCATAAGTGTGCACACCCTCATAACTGGGGATGTAGCTGTGTTCAGAATTAAGCAATCACATCCATAATTATGTTAAATAGGAGTCAGCATACACCTGCCATCATTTAAAGTGCCTCTGACTAACCCTAAATAAAGTTCAGTTGCTCTAGTTGGTCTTTCCTGAAATATTCTTAGTCGCATCCCACAGCAAAAGCCATAGTCCACAGAGAGCTTCCAAAGCATCAGAGGGATCTCATTGTTAAAAGATATCAATCAGGAGAAGGGTACAAAAGAATTTCCAAGGCATTAGATATACCATGGAACACAGTGAAGACAGTCATCATCAAGTGGTGAAAATATGGCACAACAGTGACATTGTCAAGAACTGGACGTCCCTCCAAAATTGAAGAAAATACTAGAAGAAAACTGGTCTGGGAGTCTACCAACAGGCCTACAGCAACATTAAAGGAGCTGCAGGAATATCTGGCAAGTATTGGCTGTGTGGTACATGTGACAACAATCTCCCGTATTCTTCATATGTCTGGGCTATGGGGTAGAGTGGCTAGATGAAAGCCTTTTCTTAAGAAGAAAAACATCCAAGCCAGCTTACATTTTGCAAAAACACATTGGAAGTCTCCCAAAAGCACGTGGGAAAAGGGGTTATGGTCTGATGAAACCAAGGTTGAACTTTTTGGCCATAATTCCAAAAGATATGTTTGGCACAAAAACAACACTGCGCATCACCAAAAGAACACCATACCCACAGTGAAGCATGGTGGTGGCAGCATCATGCTTTGGGGCTGTTTTATGACAATGACCCAAACCATACATCCAAATCAACAAAGGAATGGCTTCACCAGAAGAAGATTTAAGTTTTGGAATGGCCCAGCCAGATCCCAGACCTGAATCTGATTGAAAATCTGTGTGGTGATCTGAAGAGGGCTGTGTACAAGAGATGCCCTCGCAATCTGACAGATTTGGAGTTTTTTTGCAAAGCTGAGTGGGCAAATCTTGCCAAGTCAAAGTGTGCCATGCTGATAGACTCATACCCAAAAAGGGTATGCTGTAATAAAATCAAAAGGTGCTTCAACGAAGTATAAGTTTAAGGGTGTGCACACCTATGCAACCATATTATTTTATTTTTATATTTTTTCTTCCCTCTACATAAAAGATTTCAGTTTGTTTTTCAATTGAGTTGTACAGTTTATAGGTCACATTAAAGGTGGAAAAAGTTCTATAATTATATATATTTCTCTTTTTTTTACATCACAGAAACCTGACATTTTAACAGGGGTGTGTAGACTTTTTATATCCACTGTATATTGCTGTTTCTTCATATGTTCTTGTAGTACACCTGAAGACGGGACTGGTGATGTCTTGAAAACTTGCTATGTGACATCATTACTTCTATTTTTGTACGCCATTAAAAGGTATCAAACCTGCAATACTATTATTATGTTTCTCTTAATGAGAGCACTGCATTAGTGTGCAATAGTTATTTAGAATATAATGTGGTTTAGTTGGTTAGGTAATGGTTTTTATGTAGATTACAGAGTTAGTGTGTGTCTAGTGTTGTTGTTTTCTTTTACTGTAGTGTGAGTTTTTAACTTCATTGTTGTCCATTTGTTTCTGTACATGTTATGGATACACGATTATATTGCTGTGTGCACAAAGTTACCTTTCTAGTAGGGATGGTGACAACCTCCTCCTCTTCTTCCTCATCAGGAGCTGGGGGGAATGAGGCAGGACCAGTCTCTTCGGCCTCAACCTCCACATTTTCACCCACATTTGGTGGTGGTGGAGCATCTACATGCTGGGAGGGTCCAGCATGCTCTCCTTCATCGTCCTCCTCCTCCTCATCTGCACAGACCACCACGATCTCCATGTATTTTGAGGCCCAGTGGCGCAGAGAGGGAAGTGGAACCACTGTAATTGCACAATGTTCATAATTTGGACAAAAAACTCAGCGCTGAGCAAGCATGCTCGGTCGAACTGGTGTTCAGCTCGAGCATTGCTATGCTCGGCACACGGCAGTACTGCATTTGCTCGAGCGCCATTCTCGAGTCTCCTCCCCACATGTTTCACGGCTACTATGCAGCCAATAAAAGTGCAGGTAAGTACTGCCCTCACTGTAATGCCAGTAGCCATGTTGGCTACTGGCATTACATTCATTGGCTGGCCGGAACACGTCATCGGGTGCTATATAGCACCCGATGATGCATGTTCAGCTCATTTGTAGTCAGGTAGAGCTGTGCTTAGGAAGGGACAGATAGTGTAGGGAGTGTGATCGCAAGATTCGAAATCTATTTAGTTGAAAAACTTTTCAAAGACCCAAAAGTCCTTTTAACCCTTTCACGACTGCCATACGGCTGTATACGTGCTAGCTGCTCATACCCCGTGCAGCTAGCACGTGTATAAACATCATGGCAGCTTTTTAATCCAAGCCCTGCATTTGCCCTGCTTGTAGTCTAGCTATATGATATTATATCTTTATCATCCATTGTAGAGTATGAAAAGACTGACAACAATTCAGGGGTTAGGTTAGAGGCGGTATTGAACCACCTACGATGTGTTACACTAACCCCATATATTATTACTGGTAGCAATCAACTAAAAATGTATAGTCGGCCATACCTTACTTTAGGTAACTAGACTCGCTGCACCATAAGCTCCACCTCAGCATTAGTGGCCTTAGTAAATGTATACTAGCTTCAGGAACTAGAAAATGGCACTGGTAGATATAGTCATTCTGTCATTCCCTGAGATGTCTGTCAAGCTGCATTACCATGATCATGGTCATCAATTGAGTCAGGAGGAGGATAATTCACTAGCATATCATTCAATGTATCACAGAGGCACTGCTGAAATTTACATCTAAGGGCCATATCGTTCCACCTGAAAGCCACACACCACTTGCAAAAATCTGCGCAATAATCTTCAACTGGTCATCAACCCTGTTTAAGAGAGATTATGTGATTATGCAAATGCTCCTCTATCAGGTTCATCATAAAAAAGACCCAGAGCTGAAAAAGATTAATCAACAGATGCCAGCTTAGGAGAGACAACTGGCAGCAAGAAGGCCCATTCCTATGGGTCCCCTTAAAGTAAAGAAATAACAATACCGACTCTGCCGTTCATAACCAGAGGAATAGGGGCATAACCAAAAATACAATTTGCAACTCTCTCTAAAAGTCTCAATAAAGTACTAGATCAAAACCAAAAGAGAAGAATGAAGCCAAATCAGAAAGCAGATCACTAAACAATACCAAGCCAAGGTCATACACAAGCAGTCAAGTTCAGGTCCAAATGCATCAGGTAGATG
Organism: Bufo gargarizans; assembly: GCF_014858855.1. NCBI lineage: Eukaryota > Metazoa > Chordata > Amphibia > Anura > Bufonidae > Bufo > Bufo gargarizans. The sequence goes on along the minus strand of NC_058083.1, from coordinate 249,155,518 downwards.
TGAGTTCAAGAACCGAGCCAGGGTCAAACCTGGAGATGCAGAAAGGCCATATCAGAATCCGAGAATCTGTGTCAAAAGGAGTAACCAAAGTCAGAAATCAGGAGGTCAGAACAATCCCCAATGCTCAGAGCTGTTGTGGTATATAAAACCATTCACAGGCCATCTGTGACCAGCAGATGTGGTAAGATAATGATATTTGGTGGAGAACCTTAATTACTTTTCCTCTGAATGATAAGTACATTCAGAGGAAAAGTAATTAGTATGTGCTTAATATGCCTTCCCTTTGTGTTAATTTGATCATCTTTTAAAGGCCAGTATCTTTTCATTTTGCCATGTATATATTTTAAAACATTTCTGGTATTTATTTTAATATTATTGAATGTCATTCTCTCCTTTGTATCCATGCAGTCATAGTGTAGGTTTGGTTTGATATGCCTTTTCAATGTACATTGAATAAAAATTGATACAGCCTCTTGAAACAGAAAAGATAGTGTAAGGCCACTTTCGCACTGGCGTTTCTGGGTGAGATCCGTTTCAGGGCTCTCACAAGCGGCCCAAAACGGATCAGCTCACCCCCAATGCATTCTGAATAGATAAGGACCCGTTCAGAATGCATCAATTTGGCTGCGTTTGGTCTCCGTTATGTTTTTTAGACGGTCACTAAAAAGCAGCTTGCAGCATTTTGGTGAGCGTCTGACTATGCGGAGCCAAACAGATCCATTTTTCACTACACAATATGGTGCAATTGAAAACGGATCCGTCCCCCATTGACTTTCAATGTAAGTAAAGACGGATCCATTTTGACTTAGACTTTTTTTTTTATGAATAATGCAAACCGATCCGTTATTAACACCAAATATGAGTGTAAAAATAGCCTAAGCTGTATGTAATAAGCTGTAAAAAGATTTTTGAAACATTACGTTTTTCATTTTCTTTCAATGTACTAGATTTCAGTGCTGCCTGTCTTAAATCAATCAATATTTCATGTTAAGTAACTCCTCTGCCCTGACATTATCATTCACAGTGGTAGGTTTAACATAAAAAGGATGATCTTGAGCACTGACAATTTCTACCTTTCTTCTTTATTTTTAACACCAACACGGCAATAGTGACAACTAGAGATGAGTGAATCGAAGTTGACGAAGTGGAATTCATCCAAATTTCCGGAAAAAAAAAATGGCTGCTGCACGTGTTAGGACATGGAGCAAGGAACTCTGGGAACCAGGGATCACCAACAATGCCATGCATGCAGCCAATCAGCAGCCAGCCAGCCCTGTGATGTCACTATAAATAGCCTCAGCCATCTTGGATTCAGACATTTTCCAGTGTACTTAGTGCAGGGAGAGACGTCAGCAGGCACTAGGGACAGTTGTAGAAAAGACCTTAAAACGTTTATTTTGCTATATAGAAGTTCAGGAAAAGGATAGGGAGGAATCGATCCACAGTATTGAAGCAGAACAGGGTTCAGTAGGGTCGTTTACAGCCTGGGTAATAGGAACAATCCTATTACACCTTGCTGTACTGACTGGGGATACAAATTGCCATTATACAGCTCTGTAATTCCAGCAAACCGTCTTGTTATTGGGGTGCAAGTGCTGTTTGATACAGTCATTAACAGGGTTTATTACAAGGAAATATTTCTACGTCTTATTTGCCCTTGTGTGGTGCAGTTATATGTTCTAAAGCATTTTTTGGCTTGTATTAGACGAGGAAAAAAGGGGCTTATTAGCCTTTGTGTGGTAAAGTGAGAAAATTACAGCTTTTTTTAATGTGTATTAGTGGCAAAAAAATATATTTGCCGTTCAGCGGTGCAGTCATATGTTCTAAAGCCCTTTTTGGCATGCACTCGTGGCACAAAAAAAAGTATTTGACATTGTGTGGAGAAGTGAGAAAATTACAGCCCTTTTTGGCGTGTATTAGTCCCAAAAAAATATATATATTTGCTGTTCAGAGGTGCAATTATATGTTCTAAAGCCCTTTTTGGCGTGTATTCGTGACAAAAAAATATATATTATTTGCCGTTCAGATGTGCAGTTATTTCTTCTAAAGCCGTTTGTGGAGTGTATAAGTGGAAAAAAGTAAGGGCCTATTTGCCATTCAGCAGTGCAGTTATATGTTCTAAAGCCCTTTTTGGAGTGTATTAGTGGCAAAAAAATAATATATATTATACCGTTTAGCGGTGCAGTTATACATGCCACACAAAGCTTTAGAACATATACCTGCACCGCTGAACGGCAAATAATATATATTTACCGTTTAGCGGTGCAGTTATATGTTTTTAAAGCCTTTTGTGGCGTGTATAAGTGTAAAAAAGTAAGGGCCTATTTGACGTTCAACAGTGCAGTTACATGTTCTAAAGCCCTTTTTGGCGTGTATTAGTGGCAAAAAAATAATATATACCATGCCGTTTAGCGGTGCAGTTATACACACCACAAAATGCTTCAGAACATACAACTGCACAGAAAAACTGGATAATATATATATTTTTTTGCCACTAATACACACCAAAAAGGGCTTTAGAACATGTAACTGCACCGTTGAACGTCAATAGGCCCTTACATTTTTCCACTTATACACACCACAAAATGCTTAAAGGGATTCTGTCACCTCCCCTAAGCCAAAAAACTATTTTAAAGCAGCCATGAAGCACAGCTTACCTGGATTAGGCTGTGCTCTTTTATCTTGCAATCCGTCCAGCAGTTACTGCAAAAAACGACTTTTATTGATATGCAAATGTGTCCTGAAGGTGCCCAGAGGGGCGTTTTGTTCTTCTTAGAGAGCCCAGTATCGCCCCTCTTACAGTGCCCAGCCCGCCTTCCTTGCACTGTCTAACCGCCCCCAGCCTGCCACAGCCTCTCCTCCCTCTCCTCCCTCTCCTCCCCCTCCCTCACGCCGAACGAACTTTCGCACAGGCGCAGTACCCACTGAGGGCTGCGCCTGTGCGATCAGCAGGAGACTGAGGGCAGGAGCTTCATCCTCGTCACTGGGCATGCGCCGAGCCCAGTGACGTCCGATGCTCGCTCTTCCCTGCTGACTGAGGGAAGAGCGAGCATCGGACGTCACTGGGCTCGGCGCATGCCCAGTGACGAGGATGAAGCTCCTGCCCTCAGTCTCCTGCTGATCGCACAGGCGCAGCCCTCAGTGGGTACTGCGCCTGTGCGAAAGTTCGTTCGGCGTGAGGGAGGGGGAGGAGAGGGAGGAGAGGCTGTGGCAGGCTGGGGGCGGTTAGACAGTGCAAGGAAGGCGGGCTGGGCACTGTAAGAGGGGCGGTACTGGGCTCTCTAAGAAGAACAAAACGCCCCTCTGGGCACCTTCAGGACACATTTGCATATCAATAAAAGTCGTTTTTTGCAGTAACTGCTGGACGGATTGCAAGATAAAAGAGCACAGCCTAATCCAGGTAAGCTGTGCTTCATGGCTGCTTTAAAATCGTTTTTTGGCTTAGGGGAGGTGACAGAATCCCTTTAAGAACATATAAGTGGAAAAATGGAAGGGCCTATTTGCCGTTTAGCGGTGAAATTATATGTTCTAAAGCCTTTTTTTGCATGAATTAGTGGAAAAAAAGGGTTTATTAGTAGAGTTGAGCGGACACCTGGATGTTGGAGTTCGACAGGTTTGGCCGAACTTCACAAAAAAGTTCAAGTTCGGGACCCGAACTTGACCCAAACTTGCACCCGAACCCCTTTGAAGTCAATGGGGACCTGAACTTTTGAGCACTAAAATAGCTGTAAAAATTTCATGGAAATGGCATTACAATATGGTTAAGAGCATGGCAAGTGCTCTGCAAACAAATGTGGATATGGAAATGACTTTAAATAACATAAAATACGTAAAAATAATAAATAATAGTCTTGGTCTAGGAGGACAAGGTCCATATGGAGTAGGAGGTTGAGGAGGCGGTGGATGTGGCTGTGTAGGTGGAAGCGGGGGTGGAGGAGGAGGGAGCCTACACTGCTTTTTGGTTATACATTTTTTAACATTTTTTTTAAAGGATACGCCCCAAAACATTGGGAAATATAACCTATGATAACCCCCTCCAGTCGTGCTAAACACACATTCAGACAATATACTCGCTGCAGGGCAGGCCAGCACCTCGGAGGCGTAAAGGGCAAGCTCAGGACATATGCCCAATTTGGAGACTCAGAAGTTGCAGGGGGTAGACCCAGTACGTGTAGACGTGTGCACACATATTGCTCCACCATGTCGCACATCTCCGTGATGTCCACGATCCAATTGGATATCTTCTCTATCAACTTTCGATGTTCTTTTATGCGCCTACCATGGTGATCACGGGTGGCGGGGACTCAGGGTTCCAAGCCAGAGAGGGAGCCTGAAAAAGGCATAACACATCCAAGGGAGTTCAATGGATGAAATTAAACGTAATCGAGCGGAAATGTGGTACAAATTATTGAAGCATAAGCTTCCAAGTTAAGGAGCAGGCACACGGCAATTACCCATTTCCGACTCAGGGAGGTGGTGATGATAAATAACAATACAGGACTCTTAAGATGCCATGTCATTGGAATGATTAATAAAAAATTATAGGGAATGTCACTGGGGTATTTTGGATTTGGAAACGTTAGACAGGAGAGGCCCTGCTGCCGCATTGTTGACTCTAGATAACTTCTGCCTGATCACACGTCCCTGTGATGTCCACCATCCATTTGGATATCTTCTCTATCAACTTTCAATGTTCTTTTCTGAGCCTACTATGTTGATCACTGTTATCGGCGAATCAGGGTTCCACGCCGGAGAGGGAGCATGAGAAAGGGAGACCTCATCCAAGGGAGGTCAATGGCTGCAATGGTATGAAGCGGAAATATGGGACAAGTTATTAAAGCAGAGGGATTGAATGAAAAGGCCAATTTAAGAAATTTAAGTCCCTGTCACCTATGCAGAGCAGGGGTTTATTCACGGCAACAATTGTAAAATGTCAACCCAAGAATGTAACAGAAAATTTAGTGAAATGTATTAACCTGTCTACTAGGTAGAGCAGGGGTCTATCACAGCCAAAAATTGTTGAATGTCACCCGAAAATGTAACAGAAAAAATTGTGAAATTTATTAAGCTGTCAACTAGGTAGAGCAGGGGTATATCACAGCCAAAAATTGGTGAATTTTACCTGAAAATGTAACAGACAAATTAGTGATTTTTTTTACATGTCTTATAGGTATAGCAGTGGTATATCACACCCAAAAATTGGTGAATTTCACCTGAAAATGTAACAGACAAATTAGTGATTTTTTTTTACCTGTCTACTAGGTAGATCATGGGTATATCACACCCCAAAATTTGTGAATTTCACCCAAAAATGTAACAGACAAATTTGTGATTTTTTTTTACATGTCTACTAGGTAGAGCAGTGGTACAGATATAGCAACGTTAGCGATCCCTTTTTTCACATAACGAAAGAAACAAATCGCGATACTAACCTGCAATTCATAGCAAAGCCAGTAGATGGCAGCATTAACCAGTCTTAATTAAAACCACAGTAACTGTTTTAACTAAATTATATCTACTTTGTTTTAACACATTAAATTATATCTTAAAGGATTTTTTAATAGTTATATATTTTTTTTATTATATACTTTTAAAAAGTTTTATTTATTTTAAAACATTATTTATAACCCACAGAACAAATAAACACACAGGCTATATGCCAAAAGCTAGGTATAATGCAAGCCAGCACCTATTCATAAAACAGGTAACTGGGATACCTTACAATGGCAGCCTGTTGCACTATGAGACATTTAAAACCATCTCTCATCTAACTGAGAGTCAGTAAATCTCAAAGTTGCCTAAGCGCTCTTGGATAGCTTGGGGGACCATGCACCTAAATCTTTATCATTAGGGTGACAAAATTATAAATTTTTTTATTTTAAAATTATATTTTTTCTTTTTTTATTGCTAGCTAATTCTTCTCCAACTTCTTAGGAAGGCTGTATAAAAATGTACGGCTTTCTAATTGTTCTAATATATATTTAATAACCCATCTATGCTGTTTTGTTATGTAAACTAATTTGCATAAATATGAACTAGCAAAACTATTAACAGATTCATTTAACCAATCACTGGTAACAGGAGTCATCCCAGAAGATTGGAAATTAGCAAATTTTGTGCCCATTCACAAGAAAGGTAGTAGGAAGGAATCGGGCAACTATAGGCCAGTAAGCCTAACATCAATAGTGGGGAAACTAATGGAAACCATACTTAAGAAGAGGATTGTGGAACATCTAAAATCCCATGGATTGAAAGATGAAAAACAGCATGGTTTTTTTTTCAGGGAGATCATGCCAAACTAATCTTATTTGATTTTTTTTTTTTATTGGGTGACTAAAATAATAGCTGGCAGGGGTGCAGTAGACATCACTTATCTAGACTTTAGTAAGGCTTTTGATACTGTTCCACATAGAAGGCTTATCAATAAATTGCAGTCTTTGGGCTTGGACTCCCATATTGTTGAATTGATTAGGAAGTGTCTGAGGGACAGACAACAGAGGGTTGTAGTCAATGGAGTATATTCAGACCATGGTCTTGTTACCAGTGGGGTACCTCAGGGATCTGTTCTGGGACCCATATTGTTTAATATCTTTATCAGCGAAATTGCAGAAGGCCTCGATGGTAAGGTGTCTTTTTGCTGATGACACAAAGATTTGTAACAGGGTTGATGTTCCTGGAGGGATACACCAAATGGAAAAGGATTTAGGAAAACTAGAGGAATGGTCAAAAATTTGGCAACTAAAATTTTATGTTGATAAGTGCAAGATAATGCACCTGGGGTGTAAAAACCCAAGAGCAGAATATACAATCAGTGATACAGTCCTAACCTCAGTATCTGAGGAAAGGGATTCAGGGGTCATTATTTCAGAAGACTTAAAGGTAGGCAGACAATGTCATAGAGCAGCAGGAAATGCTAGCAGAATGCTTAGGTGTATAGGGAGAGGCATTACCAGTAGAAAGAGGGAGGTGCTCATGCTGCCCTACAGATCACTAGTGAGACCTCATTTGGAGTATTGTGCACAGTACTGGAGAACATATCTCCAGAAGGATATTGATACTTTAGAGACAGTTCAGAGAAGAGCTGCTAAACTAGTACATGGATTGCGATAAAACTTACCAGGAAAGATTAAAGGACCGGGTTATTCCTCCTGGACGCAAATACGTGACATCTTGCGAAACGCAAGATGATGCGCATATGCGTCCCGCACATGCGCAGTGTGGGTCGGCAAAAGGCGCACAAGGAGTTGGTCACCAGCCTGCCAGCCAATGTTCAACGCTGGCAGGTTGGTGACTTTTAAAATAACGAACCACCAGCCATATAAAACATTATATTTATAAATATAATGTGTTAAATGAGTTCTGTGCTCTCTGCTGGGTCCTTTTCGTCGGTTGGTCCCAGCAGAGAGCACAGATCACAGTGAGTACACCAAGCACTACATATTTAGCCCCAGATCACCCCCCCCCCATCACCCCAATTAACCCCTTGATCACCCCTGTCAATCACTAGTGAAAGGGAAAAAAGTGATCAGTGTAAACTGTAATTTTTTTTCCCCCACCAGTATTGACTGTTAGGTTTAGGTTAGTTTAGGCCCCTTTGGTAGGTAGTTAGCTTCAGTTAGCGCCCAGCCCACCGCACCGCAGTCACTGATTCACTGATTAGCGTATCGCTAATCAGCATTGGTACTTTTTAGTATCTGTAAGTGATCAGAACTGATCATAGTCAGATCTATAATAGTATTAGTGTCAACACGTGCGTTCACCCACGCCCGCCCCGCCGCAGTGACAATTAATTTTTAGATTTTTTTTTATCACTGCACAATCACTACTCAAGCGCTGTGGCGATAAAAAAATCAGTTTAGATATTTTTTATCAATCGCAGCAGCTTCCTATACTTCGCTAGCCTCCCATGTGTAACACAGGCTTGCTTTTTTTCTTGGGTAGTCTCAGGGAATACCCCCTAAATTTAGTTGACCAAATGACAAGGAAGGGGTATTCTTCTGAAGAGGCCTACAGGCTTCTGACCCAGTCGGATGAGGAATGGGAACCCTCTTCTGACGAATCCAGTGGGTCAGAATACGAACCTGTAGAAAGCAGTGGCAGTCTGACCCAAAGTTCGGACGATGAGGTTGAGGTCCCTGATACCACCAGGCGTACCCGGCCCCATGTTGCTAGACCACAGGTTGCGCAGGATCCGCTTCAAGGGCAACAGAGTGGGGCTGGCGCTGTCGGATTACGTGGTGAGGCATACACCAGCAGGGCAGCCCATCCTGGACCTAGTACCAGCACTGCCGTAGAACATGGTGAAGTGGCGAGCACCAGAAGGGCATTTGAAGCTGGTACGGTGGCACGTGCAGTAGTTTTCCCATCGCAGCCACCACACAGACAGGCCCGTAGAGCCCGTAGATTCCCTGAGGTGCTGGCAAACCCTGATTTGCAGCCCCCTTCTTCAGCCACACCAGTAGTTCCCCCTTTCACCGCCCAGTCTGGAGTTCGGGTTGAGACAGCTCAGATCGGATCGGCACTGGGGTTTTTTGAGCTGTTCTTCACTGCGGAGCTCTTTGACTTAGTCGTGGCAGAAACAAATTGGTATGCCACTCAATTTATAGCTGCCAACTCGGGAAGCTTTTATGCCCAGTCTTTCCGGTGGAAACCCGTCCAAGTTTCCGAACTTAAGATTTTATGGGCCTTCTCCTCAACATGGGCCTGACAAAAAAGCATGAATTGTCATATTGGTCCACGAACCCAATTCATCACATGCCCATGTTCTCTGCTGCCATGTCTAGGACACGATTTGAGACCATCCTGCGTTTCCTGCACTTTAGTGATAACAGCACCTCTCGTCCCAGAGGCCACCCAGCTTTTGACCAGCTCCACAAAATTCGGCCCCTCATAGACCACTTTAACACCAAATTTGCAGATTTGTATACCCCTGAGCAAAACATCTGCATAGACGAGTCCCTGATACATTTTACCGGGCATCTTGGCTTCAAACAATACATCCTAAGCAAGCGCGCCCGGTATAGGGTCAAATTGTATAAGCTCTGTGAAAGGGCCACAGGCTATACGCACAAATTTTGTGTCTATGAGGGAAAAGATCAGACCCTGGAGCCGGTCGGTTGACCTGACTACCTGGGGAGCAGTGGGAAGACAGTCTGGGACTTGGGGTCACCCTTATTTGGCAAGGGGTACCACCTTTATGTGGACAATTTCTACACAAGTGTGCCCCTCTTCAGGCATTTGTTTCTAGAACAGTTTGGCTGCTGTGGCACCACGCGACCTAGTCGCCGGGCTTCCCTCAACAGCTCGTTACCACCCGTCTTGCAAGGGGGGAGAGGGCTACCTTATGTAACGAAGAACTGCTCGTGGTGAAATGGAGAGACAAGTGTGACGTTTACATGCTCTCCTCCATTCACGCAGACACGATCCAAATTGAACGAGCAACCAGTGCCATTGAAAAGCCCCTCTCGGTCTACGACTATAATTTGCTCATGGGAGAGGTAAACTTCAATGACCAGATGTTGGCTCCTTATTTACTCTCCCACAGGACCAGACGCTGGTATAAGAAGGTGTCTGTATACCTAATTCAATTGGCTATGTACCATAGTTTTGTTCTCTACAGTAAGGCTGGGAGAACAGGATCGTTCCTCACATTTCAGGAAGAGATCATTTAGAACCTCCTGTATCCAGGAGGTTCCGTGGTCCCAACCAGCAGTGTAGTGAGCCGTCTACACGAGCGACATTTCCCCAATGTCGTTGCTGGTACCTCAAACCAAGCGTCACCCCGAAAAAGATGTGTCTGTAGCAGGAGTGGAATAAGGCGTGACACCCGCTATTTCTGTCCTGACTGCCCTGACCACCCTGCCCTATGCTTATGGGAGTGTTTCTGGAAGTACCACACACAGGTACAATATTAGCATAGGGATTGCGTGACACAGGACAGGCACACAGGGGTCTTAGGGCCCTTTCACGCAAAGCTGCTGCAAAATTCTCCTTTCACCTGGGACAAAGTGCATAATGTACTTCGCCACATCTCTGGGCGATTTGCGCTTTGCACATTGTCCCATGGGGAAGGAGAGGTTTGTCCTCTAAAGGTAAAAAAAATAAAAAATCACAGGTAAGCAAAAAAGTTAATGTTCTAAAAGTTCAATAAAGTTTATAAAAGTTAATGTTCTGTTTCAAATGTTATATAAAGTTAATGTTAATAAATTTATTGCGTTGCTGCCTGTTTTTTTTTTTTTTTTAACTTCTGGGTGGACCAAGCAATCAACCAGCTGCAGCACTGATGTGCATTCTGACAGAAGCATTGCGCTGCTGTCAGATTACACAAAAGTCGGTGTATGCGGCGCTGCAAGACAAGATTTCTCCTCTGCAGTAAAAAAGATATATTTGCCGAGGCTTATGAGCTGAGGGGCGGTATTCATATGCTTTGGCAAACACTTTGCATATAAAAAAAAATAATAATTCCGGCAATGATTTATTCATCCACATCGATTGACGTGAATGGAGAAATCGGGTTTGCCTGTGCATACGGGCTGAGTGGGTTTGGATGTTGGGCGGAGCTCCTATGTCCTGGCAGACCCTTTCCCTTCTTTTTTTTTTTTTGCACATTTTTTGGCAGAGATTTTTTCATTCACATTGATCGATGCGAATGAAGAAATCTGTGCCATTCATTTTTTCTTTCAGCCCAGAGGCTGAATGAAAAAAATAATAATCTCATTACCCGTATGCTCAATATAAGGAGAATAGCAGAAACTCCTAATGCTGACCATACATGTAATGATTGCAGAGACCCTCAAATGCCAGGGCAGTGCAAACACCCCACAAATGACCCCATCTTGGCTGAAGAACTGCTCGTGGTGAAATGGAGAGACAAGTGTGACGTTTACATGCTCTCCTCCATTCACGCAGACACGATCCAAATTGAACGAGCAACCAGTGCCATTGAAAAGCCCCTCTCGGTCTACGACTATAATTTGCTCATGGGAGAGGTAAACTTCAATGACCAGATGTTGGCTCCCTATTTACTCTCCCACAGGACCAGACGCTGGTATAAGAAGGTGTCTGTATACCTAATTCAATTGGCTATGTACCATAGTTTTGTTCTCTACAGTAAGGCTGGGAGAACAGGATCGTTCCTCACATTTCAGGAAGAGATCATTTAGAACCTCCTGTATCCAGGAGGTTCCGTGGTCCCAACCAGCAGTGTAGTGAGCCGTCTACACGAGCGACATTTCCCCAATGTCGTTGCTGGTACCTCAAACCAAGAGTCACCCCGAAAAAGATGTGTCTGTAGCAGGAGTGGAATAAGGCGTGACACCCGCTATTTCTGTCCTGACTGCCCTGACCACCCTGCCCTATGCTTATGGGAGTGTTTCTGGAAGTACCACACACAGGTACAATATTAGCATAGGGATTGCGTGACACAGGACAGGCACACAGGGGTCTTAGGGCCCTTTCACGCAAAGCTGCTGCAAAATTCTCCTTTCACCTGGGACAAAGTGCATAATGTACTTCGCCACATCTCTGGGCGATTTGCGCTTTGCACATTGTCCCATGGGGAAGGAGAGGTTTGTCCTCTAAAGGTAAAAAAAATAAAAAATCACAGGTAAGCAAAAAAGTTAATGTTCTAAAAGTTCAATAAAGTTTATAAAAGTTAATGTTCTGTTTCAAATGTTATATAAAGTTAATGTTAATAAATTTATTGCGTTGCTGCCTGTTTTTTTTTTTTTTTTAACTTCTGGGTGGACCAAGCAATCAACCAGCTGCAGCACTGATGTGCATTCTGACAGAAGCATTGCGCTGCTGTCAGATTACACAAAAGTCGGTGTATGCGGCGCTGCAAGACAAGATTTCTCCTCTGCAGTAAAAAAGATATATTTGCCGAGGCTTATGAGCTGAGGGGCGGTATTCATATGCTTTGGCAAACACTTTGCATATAAAAAAAAATAATAATTCCGGCAATGATTTATTCATCCACATCGATTGACGTGAATGGAGAAATCGGGTTTGCCTGTGCATACGGGCTGAGTGGGTTTGGATGTTGGGCGGAGCTCCTATGTCCTGGCAGACCCTTTCCCTTCTTTTTTTTTTTTTGCACATTTTTTGGCAGAGATTTTTTCATTCACATTGATCGATGCGAATGAAGAAATCTGTGCCATTCATTTTTTCTTTCAGCCCAGAGGCTGAATGAAAAAAATAATAATCTCATTACCCGTATGCTCAATATAAGGAGAATAGCAGAAACTCCTAATGCTGACCATACATGTAATGATTGCAGAGACCCTCAAATGCCAGGGCAGTGCAAACACCCCACAAATGACCCCATCTTGGCTGAAGAACTGCTCGTGGTGAAATGGAGAGACAAGTGTGACGTTTACATGCTCTCCTCCATTCACGCAGACACGATCCAAATTGAACGAGCAACCAGTGCCATTGAAAAGCCCCTCTCGGTCTACGACTATAATTTGCTCATGGGAGAGGTAAACTTCAATGACCAGATGTTGGCTCCCTATTTACTCTCCCACAGGACCAGACGCTGGTATAAGAAGGTGTCTGTATACCTAATTCAATTGGCTATGTACCATAGTTTTGTTCTCTACAGTAAGGCTGGGAGAACAGGATCGTTCCTCACATTTCAGGAAGAGATCATTTAGAACCTCCTGTATCCAGGAGGTTCCGTGGTCCCAACCAGCAGTGTAGTGAGCCGTCTACACGAGCGACATTTCCCCAATGTCGTTGCTGGTACCTCAAACCAAGCGTCACCCCGAAAAAGATGTGTCTGTAGCAGGAGTGGAATAAGGCGTGACACCTGCTATTTCTGTCCTGACTGCCCTGACCACCCTGCCCTATGCTTATGGGAGTGTTTCTGGAAGTACCACACACAGGTACAATATTAGCATAGGGATTGCGTGACACAGGACAGGCACACAGGGGTCTTAGGGCCCTTTCACGCAAAGCTGCTGCAAAATTCTCCTTTCACCTGGGACAAAGTGCATAATGTACTTCGCCACATCTCTGGGCGATTTGCGCTTTGCACATTGTCCCATGGGGAAGGAGAGGTTTGTCCTCTAAAGGTAAAAAAAATAAAAAATCACAGGTAAGCAAAAAAGTTAATGTTCTAAAAGTTCAATAAAGTTTATAAAAGTTAATGTTCTGTTTCAAATGTTATATAAAGTTAATGTTAATAAATTTATTGCGTTGCTGCCTGTTTTTTTTTTTTTTAACTTCTGGGTGGACCAAGCAATCAACCAGCTGCAGCACTGATGTGCATTCTGACAGAAGCATTGCGCTGCTGTCAGATTACACAAAAGTCGGTGTATGCGGCGCTGCAAGACAAGATTTCTCCTCTGCAGTAAAAAAGATATATTTGCCGAGGCTTATGAGCTGAGGGGCGGTATTCATATGCTTTGGCAAACACTTTGCATATAAAAAAAAATAATAATTCCGGCAATGATTTATTCATCCACATCGATTGACGTGAATGGAGAAATCGGGTTTGCCTGGGCATACGGGCTGAGTGGGTTTGGATGTTGGGCGGAGCTCCTATGTCCTGGCAGACCCTTTCCCTTCTTTTTTTTTTTTTGCACATTTTTTGGCAGAGATTTTTTCATTCACATTGATCGATGCGAATGAAGAAATCTGTGCCATTCATTTTTTCTTTCAGCCCAGAGGCTGAATGAAAAAAATAATAATCTCATTACCCGTATGCTCAATATAAGGAGAATAGCAGAAACTCCTAATGCTGACCATACATGTAATGATTGCAGAGACCCTCAAATGCCAGGGCAGTGCAAACACCCCACAAATGACCCCATCTTGGAAAGAAGACACGCCAAGGTATTCGCTGAGGGGCATATTGAGTCCATGAAAGATTGAACTTTTTGTCACAAGTTAGTGGAAAGGGAGACTTGGTGAGAAAAAAACAAAACAAAAAAATCAATTTCTGCTAACTTGTGCCAAAAAAAACTTCTATGAACTCACCATGCCCCTCACGGAATACCTTGGGGTGTCTTCTTTCCAAAAATGGGTCACATGTGGGATATTTATACTGCCCTGGCATTTTAGGGGCCCTAAAGCGTGAGAAGAAGTCTAGAATCTAAATGCCTAAAAATGCCCTCCTAAAAGGTACTCATTGGAATTTGGCCCCCTTTACGCACCTAGGCTACAAAAAAGTGTCACACATGTGGTATCGCCGTACTCAGGAGAATTAGGGCAATGTGTTTTGGGGTGTATTTTTACATATACCCATATGTGGTGAGAGAAATATCTCTGTAAATTGACAACTTTGTATAAAAAAATGTAAAAAGTTGTCATTTACAGAGATATTTCTCACACACCGTATGGGTATATGTAAAAATACACCCCAAAAAACATTGCCCTACTTCTCCTGAGTATGGCGATACCACATGAGTCGCACATTTTTGCAGCCAAGATGCGCAAAAGGATTCAAATTCTAATGAGTAACTTTAGGATTTCACAGGGCATTTTAACGCATTTGGATTCCAAACTACTTCTCACGCTTTAGGGCCCCTAAAATGCAAGGGCAGTATAAATACCCCACAAGTGACCCCATTTTAGAAAGAAGACACCCAAAGGTATTCCGTGAGGGTATGGTGAGTTCATGTAAAATTTAATTTTTTTGTCACAAGTTAGTGGAATATGAGACTTTGTAAGAAAAAAAATAATAATTCAATTTCCGCTAACTTGTGACAAAAAATAAATAAAATTCCATGAACTCACTATGCCCATCAGCGAATACCTTAGGGTGCTTAATTTCAAAAATGGGGTCATTTGTGTGGTGTTTCTACTGTCTGGGCATTGTAGAACCTCAGGAAACATGACAGGTGCTCAGAAAGTCAAAGTGCGTAAATTAATTTTTTTGCACCATAGTTTGTAAACGCTATAACTTTTACCCAAACCAATAAATATACACTTATTGCATTTTTTTAAATCAAAGACATGTAGAACAATAAATTTAGAGAAAAATTTATATAGAAATGTAGTTTTACTTGAAAAATTTTACAACTGAAATTGAAAGATGTAATTTTTTTGCAAAATTTCGGTCATTTTTGATTAATATCAAAAAATTAAAAAATGTCAGCAGCAATGAAATACCACCAAATGAAAGCTCTATTGGTGAGAAGAAAAGGAGGTAAAAATCATTTGGGTGGTAAGTTGTATGACCGAGCAATAAACCGTGAAATTAGTGTAGTGCAGAATTGTAAAAAGTGGTCTGGTCATTAAGGGGGTTTAAGCTAGGAGGGCTGAGGTGGTTAAAGGGTTTCTACCACCAGAAATACTGTTATGTAGCTGACTGAATTTAGCGATGCGCTAATGTCAGCACTACATAACAGTATGTTTCTAACATTTGTCCCTGTAGCCGTTTTTGTAAAATAAGCACTTTTATAATATGCTATAGAGGCTCCGTCTACTCACGCTTAATCCCGCCCAGGTCCCCTGTTCTGCCCCCCCCGATCCTCTTGATTGATGTCACTGTTCCCTGCATCGTTGACGAAATCCAGCACCTGCGCCGTTCACGTCTGTATTCGGCGCAGGCGCAGTGAGTGAATGATGCGCTCCTGGTGCCGGATTCCTCACCGCGCCTGCGCCGACTACGTCACATTGAGTAAGCCGGCATCAGGAGAGCGGCCTTCACTCACTGCGCCGAAGACAGAAATGAACGGTGCAGGCGCGGGATTTCGTCAACGATGCGGTGGACCGTGGCATCAATCAAGAGGAGCGGGGCTGGCAGAACAGGGGACCTGGGCGGGATAAAGCGTGAGTAGGCGGAGCCTCTAGGTGTTGATTTTACGCCCACATAGCACCTAGAGGCTCATTAGCATATTTTAAGAGTGCTTATTTTGCAAAAACGGCTGCAGGGACAAATGTTAGAAACATACAGTTATGTACTGCTGACATTAGCGCATCGCTAATGTCAGTCAGCTACATAACAGTATTTCTGGTGGTAGAAACCCTTTAAGCATGCATGGGATAGGCATAAGGCCATCCTTCATAAAAGATAGGGCCAGCGGCTATTCCTAGTATTCAGAATATTGGGCAAACTAGATGAGCCAAATGGTTATTATCTGCCTACACATTCTATGTTTCTATGAATTTCACCCGAAAATGTAACAGACAAATTAGTTAATTTTTTTACCTGTCTACTAGGTAGAGCAGCGGTATATCACACCCAAAAATTGGTGAATTTCACACGAAAATCTAACAGACAAATTAGTAAATAACATAAAATTAAATTAAATACATACAAAAAAAATAAAAATTGATTTATGAGGTGGAGGTCCATATGAAGTAGGAGTTTGAGGAGGCGGTGGACGTAGCTGTGTAGGTGGAAGCAGCGGTGGAGGACGAGGTAGCTAACACTGGTTTTATTTTTTATTTGAATTTTTAATTAGGGTACACTGCAAAAGAGTGTGAATATACAAAAAACAAGAATGAGCAATTGCGCTGTAGTATAACAATGGCTGGGTAAGGCCGGTATACATGTCTATTCTGCACAAGGTACAGACAAGTCCTGTGGGATCCATGCCTGGTTCATTTTAATGAACGTGAGCTTGTCCACATTGGCTGTGGACAGGCGGCTGCGCTTGTCCATGAAAAACGCCCCTGCCGTGCTAAACACACGTTTAGATAATACACTGGCTGCAGGGCAGGCCAGCACCTCCAAGGCATAATGGGCAAGCTCAGGCCATGTGCCCAATTTGGAGGCCCAGAAGTTGAAGGGGGCAGACCCGTCATTCAGTACGTGTAGGCATGTGCACACATACTGCTCCACCATGTTGCTGAAAGGCTGCCTCCTGCTAAGATGTTCCATATCAGCTGGTGGTTCTGGTTGTTGTGGCATGCTGACCAAGCTTTTCCACATTTCAGCCATGCTAACCCTGCCTTCTGAGGTGCTGGTGGTACGCCAGCTGCGTTGGCGACCTCTTCCTCCTCCTCTGCCTTTGCCTTGTGCTTCCACTTCCACTCCCGCTGTCAGGTGGGAATGCCACCAGCAGTGTATCTGTAACATCCCAGAGTTATATTACTACACTCTTTTACCCCGCTACAACCTGTTAAGTGTATTTGTACTGTCATCTTGTGTAATTTAATATCACATCCTCAATAATGTGCATTTTATAAGCCTGTTACATGTATTTGCTGTCTTTTCCATGTACACCAGTAGGTGTCAGCAATGTGTCAGCAAGGTCTTAGGTCAGTTTAGTGTTTCTAAACTGAAATAGTACATTCCAGTTTAGCTCCCCCCTCTTTGAGCAGAGTGGGCTGGCCCATGTCCTGTCTCATGGGGAGGAGAAGGAAGTTTAGTTAGTGTGCCAGCTACCCCTGCTTGAGGAAGGCTGTGCTGGTAGGAGCTCCCAGTTCTAGGGATCCCAACCCAGGATCAAGTCTCGGCTGAGACCAAAGATCTTCATCCCCAGTCTGAGCCTTCAGCCTCAGCTGGTTGACAAGCAAGCAGCACCTCCAGATCTCCAGGAAGAGTCATTCCCTGTGAGCATAACTGTGAGTAACTATCCGGAGACCAGGAGGCGCCAAATTCCTCCTCAGCTAGTCAGTCCCATACACAGAGCAGAAGATACAGATTCCTGTCATATTCTCCAGGCACAAGATAGAAGCAGAAGAGATAGTAATCCCTGCCATATATTGCCAATACCTGCTGGGACCCAAGACTATTGCTGTATCTCATGTGGATTAATGTGAAGATGCCAAATACGCCTCCCATGAAGCGGGAAAACTAAAGACTGCCCACCACGAACTTTTCATTGTGAGCCAAGGGAATGCAGACTCCTCCCTCTGGGCTCCACCCTTACCTCCTGCACTCTTCATGACCGAGAAAGCAGAGAAGACGGCGCTCCCTCTACCAAAATGGGACCAGATGGCAATACAGGGAGAACTCGTCTACGAGCCCACTGTGCCTGAAATCCGGGTTTCCCAGCTCGTGAGGAGAGATGGTTCCTGCGCATTTAAAGCATCTTCAAAGCCAGCACCTGTTGCAAACAAAGACAAGACAGCCGCCGATGACTTACCCGAGAAGGCCACTGTCACCGTTCCAGTCCCCGCGGAAGAAGACAGGACTCCAGTCAAGTCCTCGGAGGCTGTGGATCCCTCCGCTTCCATTGCTGTCAGCGCGGAAGGCGAGACGTCACGCAAGATGGCTGCCGACGCTGAACCTATCCCCGCGGAGGATGCCGCAGATGTTTCTGCCCAGGCGTCTGACCAGCCTGCACCGCGGACGGCGATTGGATCCCGCGACGACTACCAGGAGGCACCGGAACCGGCCGCCCGCCCGCTACAACAGGTAGGAGCAGCTGTGCTCCCTGAGGTCCAGGCCCGATCCGTACCTGCCCCTGCACCGCTTCCTGCGGCTCCCGATACCGCCAACAGGCCAAGACCTGGTCCGTTAAAGACAACCACTGGTGCGGCGGAGGCGGCTGGTGTTTCCACTCCGCCGCCCAGTTCCACCACTACTAAACCGGGATGCCTGAACCCTGAGGTCCCTTGGTAAATAACCGCTTATTCCCAGACGGCATGGGAGTACAAGTCCGCCATCGAGGAGTGGGTCAAGCAAGTAGTGGATGACCCCCAGCCAGGAGACCCCAAACTCACCAAGTGCACTGGGACTGTGCCCTGGCTCTCCGTTGAAAGGGGAATAGGGTTTCTTCAGGACAGTCACTCCGGGTCGGAGATCTTTGTGGGCCACCGCTCAGTGAAGCGCCATTATCTGCCGCAGGCCCGTCATAACTTGTATGCAGTGGATCAGGTAGAATATACGCCCATGCGTTGTGTGCAAGGCCCTTTTGCTGCTGGTGTAACTTTACTAGCTAAGGGCTCTTTCACACATTCCGGCGTGTACTCCATTTGCCGGAATTACATGCCGGATCCGGAAAAACGCAAGTGAACTGAAAGCATTTGAAGACGGATCCGTCTTCAAAATGCGTTCAGTGTTACTATGGCAGCCAGGACGCTATTAAAGTCCTGGTTGCCATAGTAGTAATGGGGAGCGGGGGAGCAGTATACTTACAGTCCGTGAGGCTCCCAGGGCGCTCCAGAATGACGTCAGAGAGCCCCATGCGCATGGATGACGTGCCATGCGATCACGTCATCCATGCGCGTGGGGCGCCCTGACGTCACTCTGAAGCGCCCCGGGAGCCGCACGGACGGTAAGTATACTGCTCCCCCGCTCCCCACTACACTTTACCATGGCTGCCAGGACTTTAGCGTCCCGGCAGCCATGGTAACCATTCAGAAAAAGCTAAACGTCGGAACCGGCAATGCGCCGAAACGACGTTTAGCTTAAGGCCGGATCTGGATTAATGCCTTTCAATGGGCATTAATTCCGGATCCGGTGTTGCGGCAAGTGTTCAGGATTTTTGGCCAGAGCAAAAAGCGCAGCAAGCTGCGGTATTTTCTCCGGCCAAAAAACGTTCCGGTCCTTAACTGAAGACATCCTGATGCATCCTGAACGGATTTCTCTCCATTCAGAATGCATTAGGATAAAACTGATCAGGATTCTTCCGGCATAGAGCCCCGACGACGGAACTCTATGCCGGAAGAAAAGAACGCAAGTGTGAAAGAGTCCAAAGCCGTTAACCGCTGCAGTCACCCCACAGACCTGGCAGGAAGACCCAGGCTCTGCGGGCAAAGTGAGATGCCTACAGGAGACCCCAGATGGCAGACTGCATTTTAGGAAGCAGCCCCAGCCAGAACCTGCCCCACTTATTCCTGACTTGGCCGCGCCACCAACACTGCAGGTGGGCCAGATTAACAATTCAGTGCTGACATTTAACCCCAAGGTGCAGCCCTATGTACTGCCCTGGAAGCAGCCTCAGGCACCTTCTGTGTGTCTACCAGAGCCCCTCCAGCCAGAGGTTTTGAGCCCCTCTGCACCGGCTAGGGATTCCGGCTTGCAGCATGTTACGGCTGCATTCTCCAGGCTGTCAGCACAGCCAACTCCAACAGCCACCACTAGAGGTCAGTGGCGTACAGCAACTGCTGTGACAATGAGCTACCAGAGGCAAGAGCACCCCCTGATGCGCTTCAGTAGCTCTAGTAGCGAGGAGGACATGGATGCTCTCCTCTAAAATGTGTCCTCTTTTAACAAAGTAATGACATTTGGGAGCCACGTCGTAGACTATTCCTGACAGGTGAGGACCCATTGGCATTGTGTGGTTTTAACGTTTTTATTTCAGGTTGCCCTAGTTTGTCCTCACCCTGATTGTCATGAGCAGTAAGGACTCCGCCCATCATCATTTAACCCTTCATGTCCAAGTTCATTGTTTTATCCCCTTTCTCAGGATACTTGATAGCCTCATGGAACTACGGTTGTACTAAATATGTGCTTTTATAATATTTTATAAATCCTTGGATTGCAATAAACTTTTATCCCTGTGGATTACTATAGACTTTTAAAGTTTCCAGAGGATTCTACAACTTCAAGCACTCCAAGTCAAGGGACTTATTTTTGAGCCTACTCTTGCATTAATAAAATTGCACTACTTTTTTTTATAAAAATGTTTTATTGCAACATAAAAGCATGCACCCAAAGAAAAGACTCAAACGATACCTGAGTTCTTTGTGAGTTTCATGCAATGTAATATTATTGCACTAAGTACCAGTTTGCCTTTTATGCAATGTTTAAATGTTTAAGATAACATGCCCATTGTGTGTATTCTTCTCCTAGGTGCCGCAATGTGAATTTATGCACTATTTGTGAGGTTTGCACTTACCATAGCACTTAACCTAAAATGTAGCAACTTACTAAGTATGCCTTAACTTGACAGTCTTATTCTTTCCTTCCCTTATACGGACTGTCTTCATACGGATGCTTAAAACCAATGGCCTACACCCGGTGATATATACCCATAGGTACCCAGGGTAGGACCAAGTAGTAAGTCCTGGCAGATCCAGTAACTACACGGGTAACTCCGCTGCTTCTGGAATCATTAGAAGTCCTAGACTGCTCCTTCCCGCTTGTTTTATGTTCAGGATAGTTCCCATCCTGAGGTGTCTTCTAGGAGTTCCATGGGATTATAATACCCTCCTCCTGTGACATTGCCAGAAGAGCATGGAAACAATAGATACCTCCCCTTCTGAGCCTACTGCCTAAGGTATGGGCCCTCAAACCTTAGAGCCTTATTTTAGCTACCCCATAGTCACCATAGTGATTGTGCTTTAAGCCAAAACCAGGCATTTCATTACATAATGGCGGGATTACAGAGTAAAGACACCCCCATGCTTTCTTTGGTATTGGTGGATGATACCCCAAAAGTCAGTCAGTAATGTTTTGCTTTGTGCAGTATTAGGTTCACTGGTTATACCAAGAGAAGGAAACTGTGTGTTAGACACCTTACTCTAGCGGGCAGGAACCTGGGGATAGCAGTTTTATGTTTTGTCTTTGTATGTCTTTATATGTAATTCATGCAGCACTTTGTACTTTATTGGGTACCCCAGAGCTGATTCCTCTCCCTCCTAAGCATAAGCCAAGGGCGGCTTAACTTAAAGAAAGGGGGAATGTAACATCCCAGAGTTATGTTACTACACTCTTTTACCCCGCTACAACCTGTTAAGTGTATTTGTACTGTCATCTTGTGTAATTTAATATCACATCCTCAATAATGTGCATTTTCTAAGCATGTTACATGTATTTGCTGTCATTTCCATGTACACCAGCAGGTGTCAGCAATGTGTCAGCAAGGTCTTAGGTCAGTTTAGTGTTTCTAAACTGGAATAGTACATTCCAGTTAACTCCCTCCTCTTTGAGCAGGCCCATGTCCTGCCTCATGGGGAGGAGAAGGAAGTTTAGTTAGTGTGCCAGCTACCCCTGCTTGGGGAAGGCTGTGCTGGTAGGAGCTCCCAGTTCTAGGGATCCCAACCCAGGATCGAGTCTCGGCTGAGACCAAAGATCTTCATCCCCAGTCTGAGCCTTCAGCCTCAGCTGGTTGACAAGCAAGCAGCACCTCCAGATCTCCAGGAAAAGCCATTCCCTGTGAGCATAACTGTGAGTAACTATCCGGAGAACAGGAGACGCCAAATTCCTCCTCAGCTAGTCAGTCCCATACACAGCAGAAGATAGACAGAGCAGAAGATACAGATTCCTGCCATATTCTCCAGGCACATGATAGAAGCAGAAGAGATAGTAATCCCTGCCATATATTGCCAATACCTTCTGGGACCCAAGACTATTGCTGTATCCCATGTGGACTAATACTGCCTCCAGTAAAGACAAGTTGAATTACATGACAAGTCTGGATCTTATTTACTGCTACAAAAACCCTCAATTACTCCTACTAGCAACACACTCATTTATTGCAAATGAGCCAGGATCCAGGAGTCCAGCCCTACCAAGGTAGGAGACACCGTTGACACTATACCTACTACTACACAGAGACATTACACCACTCTGTCATTCCTAACCTGGTACATGAGTTGCAACACCTTAAAGGGCCCTGAGAATGTACCCTGCGCATGCTGCAATTGGCGTCACAAACAAAAACAATAGACTTCTATATCCATATCCGGACCCACTGCATAATTTTGGCGTCCGCCTAACCGTACCACGGTCCTGTTTTTTGCACATCTACCAGTGTGCGCTTGTACTCGTTCATCTTACGATCACGCTCCAGTGACGGAATTAAGGACGGTACGTTGTCCTTGTGACTGGAATCCAGCAGCGTGGCCCTCCAATAATCAGCACAAGTTAGAATGT
Source organism: Bufo gargarizans (assembly GCF_014858855.1). Lineage (NCBI taxonomy): Eukaryota > Metazoa > Chordata > Amphibia > Anura > Bufonidae > Bufo > Bufo gargarizans. Next base: position 249,132,798 of record NC_058083.1, on the reverse strand, counting down.
AGGTAACTCGGCGGTCGTTGCGGATACACTGCAGCATGTGCAATGAGCCGGACCGTGGGTACGGTTACGCGGACGCCAAATTATGCAGTGGATCCGGATATTGGTATAGAAGTCTATAGTTTTTGTTTGTGACGCCAATTGCAGCGTGCGCATGGTACAGTAACAGGGCTCTTTAAGGTGTTATAACTCATGTACCAGGTTAGGAATGCCAGAGTGGTGTAATGTCTCTGTGTGATAGTGGCAATAGTGTCAACGGTGTCTCCTACCTTGGTATGGCTGGACCCCTGGATCCTGGCTCACTTGCAATAAAATTAGTGTGTTGCTAGTAGGAGTTATTGAGGGATTTAGCAGCAGTAAAAGAGATCCAGACTTGGAATATAATTCAAACTGGTCCTACTTGATGCAGCAGTAATCCATGTGAGATACAGCAATAGTCTTTGGTCCCAGCAGGTATTGGCAATGTATGGCAGGAATCTATCTTCTGCTTCTATCATGTGCCTGGAGCTCTCTGCAGGATGAGTCATCTGCTTATGGCTCTATGATGTGGCAGGAATCTATATCTTCTGCGCTATCTGTCTTCTGCTGTATTGGGGACTGACTAGCTGAGGAGGAATTTGGCTTCTCCTGGTCTCTGGACGGAACTCACAGTTGTACTCACAGGGTATGGTTCTTCCTGGAATACTGGAGGTGGCTGCTTGCTTTACACCTGCTGAGGCTGAAGGGCTCAGACTGAGAATGATGATCTTTTGTCTCAGCCTAGACAAGATTCTGGTTTGGGATCCCTAGAACTGGGAGCTCCTACCAGCACAGCCTTCCCCAAACAGGGGTGGCTGGCACACTAACTCTAACTATCTTTCCCACCCATGAGGCAGGATGTGGGAACATTCCACACCTCCTCACAGAGGGGGGAGATAAACTGGAATGTACTATTCCAGTCTAGCAACACTAAACTGAATTACGTCTCTGCTAACATTGCTGCCACCTGTTGGTGAACATGAAAATTGCAGCAAAGTATATTTAACAAGGATTCCAATGCACATTAGTGAGGATGTGATGTTAAATTACACAGGATGACAATGCAGACACACTTAACAGGTTGTAGCGGGGTAAAAGAGTTTTGTAACATAACTCTGGGATGTTACACATGTACTCGCTCATGTTTGCCAGGCTGCCCAGAGGCAACGAAAAACTGTCCTCTGTAGGATGTGTATCGTCTGCGTCCTCTGTATCCCCCTAGCCACACACCAGTGATGGCCATGAGCTGGTCTGGGTGCCACCCTGCTGTGAACATGGTTCCTCCTCCTCCATCTCCTCCTAATCATCCTCCACCTCGTCATCCTCCAGAACTGTGCCCTGGCTGGACAATTGTGTACCTCACGTTTGTGGGTGCAGGAACCCACCCTCGGAGCCACTTGTAAATGATTGGCTGGAAACCCTATGCAATTATCCCTCTTCCTCCTCTTCCTCCTCTTCCTCCTGTGCCACATCGTCGTCCATCATCACTAGCAGTGTTTTTCCAAGGAGGCATAGAAGTGGGATAATAACGCTGAGAACGGCGTTATCGGCACTGGCCATGGTGGTGGAGTACTCGAAACAGCGCAACAAGGAACACAGGTCTCGCATGGAGGCCCAGTCATTAGTGGTGAAGTGGTGCTGTTAGGCAGAGCAACTCACCCGTGCGTGCTGCAGCTGAAACTACACTATTGCCTGCTGCTGCTCGCACAGTCTGGCCAGCATGTGCAAGGTGGAGTTCCACCTTGTGGGCACATCGCATATGAGGCGGTGAGCGGGAAAGCCGAAGTTACGCTGCAGTGCTGACAGGCGAGCAGCAGCAAGGTGAGAACGCCGAAAGCGCGCACAGACGGCCCGCACTTTATGCAGCAGCTCTGACATATCGGGATAATTTTTAAGGAATCTCTGCACCACCAAATTCAGCACATGCAGCAGGCAAGGGATGTGCGTTAAACCGGCTAGTCCCAGAGCTGCTATGAGATTTCGCCCATTATCGCACATCACCAGGCCGGGCTTGAAGCTCATTGGCACCCACCACTCATTGGTCTGTTGTTCAAGGCCCGTTCATAGCTCCTGCGCGGTTTGGGGTTTGTCCCCCAAACAGATACGTTTTAAAACTGCTTGCTGTCATTTACCCCTGGCTGTGATGAAGTTGGTGGTGAAGGTGTTATGCTGACCGGATGAGGAGCCGGTAGAGGATGAGGAAGCAGAGTAGGAGGAGGAAGCAACAGGAGGCGCCCTGCAATCCTCGGTTATGGAAGGACATGCGCCAAACTGCTATCTGCCTCAGGCCCAGCCGACACTGCATTTACCCAGTGTGCTGTTATGGAGATATAACATCCCTGACCATGCTTACTGGTCCACGTATCCTTAGTGAGGTGCACCTTGCCACAGATGGCATTGCGCAGTGCACACCTGATTTTGTCCGCCACTTAGTTGTGCAGGGAAGGGATGGCACGCCTGGAAAAGTAGTGGTGGCTGTCCACTGCTAGTGATGAGCGGCAGGTGCCATATTCGATTTCGACGAAATTCGCGAATATTCGATAGAATATTCGTTTTATATTCGTCGAAATCGAATATTCGGCATTATTCTTGTTATCGCGATTAATATACGATTTAAATAATCGAATTTCGATTTTAACTTAAAGGCTACTCTCATATTGAAATAGCAATGCGATTATTTCAAGTTATAATAATCGAATTTCGATTTTAACTTAGCACTGCTATATTCCATATTCGTTAATTCTAGCCTAATATGGAATATAGCAGTGCTAAGTTAAAATCAAAAATCGATTATTATAACTTGAATTAATCGAATTGCGATTTCAACTTGGACCTGGTTTACTATGGTTGGCTTGGTAGAATTAGCGAATATGACGAATATATTCGTTATATTCCACAAAACGAATATGGCGAATGTATTCGTTATATTCCACAAAACGAAGATAACGAAATATTCTCCATCTTCGTTTTAGCTACCTATTCATCAACTTCGCTAATTCTAGCAATCATATAGGAAAGTTTACTATAGAGACAGCTAAGTTTAATTCGCTATGCGATTATATGACTGCTTTTTTAAAAAAAACAAATGGAATAATTATAATACCTGATAATTATTATAATTATTCTATTTATAATAGCAAAGTAATATAATCGCATAGCGAATTAAACTTAGCTGTCTCTATAGTAAACTTTCCTATATGATTGCTAGAATTAGCGAAGTTGATGAATAGGTAGCTAAAACGAAGATGCAGAATACTTCGTTATCTTCGTTTTGTGGAATGTGAGGAATACATTCGTTATCTTCGTTTTGTGGAATATAACGAATATATTCGTCATATTCGCTAATTCTACCAAGCCATTGAAGCCAACCATAGTAAACCAGGTCCAAGTTGAAATCGCCATGCGATTAATATAACACGAAGTAATCGCATGGCGATTTCAACTAGGTAATTACATTCCTCCCTCTCACACTCCTTCATCCAGCATAGGGCTGCTTCCCCAGGCTGTCAATCCAAGTCACCTCCCCCTCCTAACCCTACTATCCACAGCAAAGACAAAGACTTATATACTACCGGCACATACTGCAGCGCAGTGTCCGGCTTCACGTCTCACTCTGCCGATTCGGCTGTGTGCAGAGCAGTAGTTATGATTGCGATATTGTGTCCCAGTTGTATATTCAGATTGTTACACCAGGGTGGAGGGGGGGGGGGGAGAGCTTGGACATAATATCGCTATCATAACTACTGCTCTGCATGCAGCCAAATCGGCAGAGTGAGACAAAAATTAGCATAGAAAGATAGCCTAATCCCTAATTAAATAAATAAAAATACATACAGTACAAATATATATTACTGCATATGGTGTTACTTTACTTTATGAATAAAAATGAATAATTTATATACATGTATATGTGCGTGTATATAAATATATATTATAATTATTATTATTTATATTATAATATAACTTGTAATATATTTTAATATTTGTAAAAAATGCATTGCTAGTTATCAATAATATCAGTATTTACATTTCTATGCAGTCATGCATTGCGATTGGTAGTGGAACTATGTATATACACAATATACTGCTGCACTGGATATAAATATAACATAAAAAACTTCTGGGGACTTAACCTTATATTTGCAAATGTATATCAAATGAACTTTACTGAGGCTCTGAATAAGGTTGCACCCCATCCCCCCTCCCCCTACAGGCAGTCTGTGAATGAGATCGCACGCTATCTTTCTACACACTGATGCCCTGCCCTCCCATTCACTTAAAGCCGGTAGACAAAAGGAACTCCCTGTTTGGGGGAAGGGGGGTATTGTCTGCAGGCTGAAAGTGCAGGTTATTTTCTGGCTGGAGACCCTTTCACTGCGCTTCTGGTGGAGTACGTGTTTATTAACTAAAATCAGGACAATAGCTAAAATAATGACCAGCAATAAAAAATAGCAATACATATAAATAAGTGATAGATCCAGGAGCATACACAAACAAATAAATGAATATCCCATAAATACTGTAGGTCCTTCACTAACTGCCTGCTGTCTCTGTTATATGGCAAATTCCATTAAAAGATCGAAGCGCTGACATTAATAGTTACTTACCAACTACTGACACCTTGTCTATACTGCAACAAATTGCTGTGAACTTTGATACATATATATATATTCTCTATTCTCCTATTCTCCTATTCTCCTATTCTATGCTACTACAATTATATTAGAATATGGAAGTGTCTTATTCCCCTCTGTGAATTGGAACACTATCTAACTCTGCTACATAAACTATGATATTTATGGGAAATTAATTTATTTGTTTGTGTATGCTCCTGGATCCATCACTATTTTAAATTTATTGCTATTTTTTATTCATTGCTATATTTTATTGCTGGTCATTATTTTAGCTGCTATATTGATTTATTATATGTAAATATATTTTATATATTTATATTATATATACATTTACATATAGTATAATTAGTGTAATATTGTATAATTATTTTTTTAATACAGAGGTTATCTATATATGTCCATTATACTGTACAACACATTATATCTAAATCACCATACCTCATATGGATCATGGAATAAATAATTATACAATATTACACTAATTATACTATATGTAAATTTACATATAATATAAATACTGTATTAACATTCAGCCACTATAGGAACATAGTTAATAAATACACTGTATCCACTACTTCAGAGAAAAACAAATAAATAAAAATAAATATGGAAAACTCCATCAAGATACAAAACAATATACACTTGAAGGATAAAAAAAAACAGATGAATGCAATAATATTGATTGTGTATCTGACATACTTGAAGCAAACTATCTTATTACTTGAAATTGGGACATTCTCTAATAACTTTCTTATCCCCTAAACACTGAAGGTATTTACATGCAAATCGCGATTCATATGCTAATACCGCCCTTCATTAAGGTTGCAAGTACATACAAAAGGATCGACTAATGGTGTACATTGCAGTATTATACCTCAGTATCGCTGACTACACTGCCTGCGCCTGACTGGAAGCAAACTATCTTATTACTTGAAATTGTGACATTCTCTAATAACTTTCCTACCCCCCACTCTCAGTATGGCTACAATAGGATCTAAGGCCCCTTTCACACGGGCGAGGAGGGGCTGGAGGGGTTAAAAATAGGGCTCATGGGGTTAAGAATAAATAAAAAATAATAAACTACTGTACAATTGACTAACTATACATTCATATATTTATGTACTGAATCACAATTATGATTCAGTACATCTAGAATATTAGACTATATATTTGCATATGCAGCTCTATAATATATCTGTATACACCGCTCCATTATGTCTTTAGATCTGTGATACAAGTGGATTAGATTTGGATAACACCTGGTGATACATTGTACCGGATTTTGTGCGGTCTACTGCATACAGATATATAATAGAGCGGTGTGTACAGATATATAACGAAGTGTTGTGTACAGATATGTAATGGAGCAGTGAACAGTATACAGATATATAATGTAGTGGATACAGAGTGTATTTATTATGTTCCTATAGTGGCTGTATGTTATTACAGTATCGAAAAACAACATGTACAGTATAGATACATTTGTATTTAGCAAAGCCTTTAGAACATTTCCTCCTTGACCGGACCCCCCCCCCCCCTTCTGCCAGGACAATTCCCACACCTATTCTTGCTATTCTTAATGTTGGATCTCTTTCTCCACAATTGCGCAATGGAAACCTAATATGAATCATGATGTTAACACTGACACCATTAAAACAAATAATATTGTTACATGAAAAACAAAAATAAATAAATTAATACAGCTCCAGCGCTGGGTGAGTTTTAAAATACACCAAAAGTTTACAGGCAAAAATAAACCAATATATACAGCGTTGCTGCTATATTGATTTATTATATATAAATATATTTATATTATATATAAATTTACATATAGTATAATTAGTGTAATATTGTATAATTATTTTTTAATACAGAGGTTATCTATATATGTCCATTATACTGTACAATACATTATATCTAAATCACCATACCTCATATGGATCATGGAATAAATAATTATACAATATTACACTAATTATACTATATGTAAATGTATATATAATATAAATACTGTATTAACATTCAGCCTCTATAGGAACATAGCTAATAAATACACTCTGTATCCACTACTTCAGAGAAAAACAAATAAATAAAAATTAATATGGAAAACTCCATCAAGATACAAAACAATATACACTTAAAAGATAAAAAAAACAGATGAATGCAATAATATAGATTGTGTATCTGACATACTTGAAGCAAACTATCTCATTACTTGAAATTGTGACATTCTCTAATAACTTTCCTACCCCCACTCTCAGTATGGCTACAATAGGATCTAAGGCCCCTTTCACACGGGCGAGGAGGGGCTGGATGGGTTAAAAATTAATAAAAAATAATTTAACTCACCTTAATCCACTTGTTCGCGCAGCCCGTCTTCTCTTCTGTCTTCTTTCTTCAGGACCTGGGTAAAAGACCTGTGGTGACGTCACTGCGCTTATCACCATGGTGATGGATCATGTGACGGACCATGTGATGAGCGTAGTGATGTCACCACTGGTCTTTTACCCAGCTCCTCAAGAAAGAAGACAGAAGAGAAGACGGGCTGCGCGAACAAGTGGATTAAGGTGAGTTAAATTATTTTTTATTAATTTTTAACCCATCCAGCCCCTCCTCGCCCGTGTGAAAGGGGCCTTAGATCCTATTGTAGCCATACTGAGAGTGGGGGGTAGGAAAGTTATTAGAGAATGTCCCAATTTCAAGTAATGAGATAGTTTGCTTCAAGTATGTCAGATACACAATCAATATTATTGCATTCATCTGTTTTTTTATCCTTTAAGTGTATATTGGTTTGTATCTTGATGGAGTTTTCCATATTTATTTTTATTTATTTGTTTTTCTCTGAAGTAGTGGATACGAGTGTATTTATTAGCTATGTTCTATAGTGGCTGAATGTTAATACAGTATTTATATTATATATAAATTTACATATAGTATAATATGAGGTATGGTGATTTAGATATAGTGTATTGTACAGTATAATGGACATATATAGATATAGATAGATAGTAAGATAGATAACCTCTGTATTAAATAATAATTATACAATATTACACTAATTATACTATATGTAAATTTATATATAATATAAATATATCAAATATATTTATATATAATAAATCAATATAGCAGCAACGCTGTATATATTGGTTTATTTTTGCCTGTAAACTTTTGGTGTATTTTAAAACTCACCCAGCGCTGGAGCTGTATTAATTTATTTATTTTTGTTTTTCATGTAACAATATTATTTGTTTTAATGGTGTCAGTGTTAACATCATAATTCATATTAGGTTTCCATTGCGCAATTGTGGAGAAAGAGATCCAACATTAAGAATAGCAAGAATAGGTGTGGGAATTGTCCTGGCAGAAGGGGGGGGGGGGGGGGGGGCTGCCGTCAAGGAGGAAATGTTCAAAAGGCTTTGCTAAATACAAATGTATCCATACTGTACATGTTGTTTTTCGATACTGTAATAACATACAGCCACTATAGGAACATAATAAATATACTCTGTATCCACTACATTATATATCTGTATACTGTTCACTGCTCCATTACATATCTGTACACAACACTTCGTTATATATCTGTACACACCGCTCTATTATATATCTGTATGCAGTAGACCGCACAAAATCCGGTACAATGTATCACCAGGTGTTGTCCAAATCTAATCCACTTGTATCACAGATGTAAAGACATAATGGAGCGGTGTATACAGATATATTATAGAGCTGCATATGCAAATATATAGTCTAATATTCTAGATGTACTGAATCATAATTGTGATTCAGTACATAAATATATGAATGTATAGTTAGTCCATTGTACAGTAGTTTATTATTTTTTATTTATTCTTAACCCCATGAGCCCTATTTTTAACCCTTCCAGCCCCTCCTCGCCCGTGTGAAAGGGGCCTTAGATCCGATTGTAGCCATACTGAGAGTGGGGGGTAGGAAAGTTATTAGAGAATGTCACAATTTCAAGTAATAAGATAGTTTGCTTCCAGTCAGGCGCAGGCAGTGTAGTCAGCGATACTGAGGTATAATACTGCAATGTACACCATTAGTCGATCCTTTTGTATGTACTTGCAACCTTAATGAAGGGCGGTATTAGCATATGAATCGCGATTTGCATGTAAATACCTTCAGTGTTTAGGGGATAAGAAAGTTATTAGAGAATGTCCCAATTTCAAGTAATAAGATAGTTTGCTTCAAGTATGTCAGATACACAATCAATATTATTGCATTTATCTGGGGTTTTTTATCCTTCAAGTGTATATTGTTTTGTATCTTGATGGAGTTTTCCATATTTATTTTTATTAATTTGTTTTTCTCTGAAGTAGTGGATACAGTGTATTTAATAACTATGTTTCTATAGTGGCTGAATGTTAATACAGTATTTATATTATATGTAAATTTACATATAGTATAATTAGTGTAATATTGTATAATTATTTATTCCATGATCCATATGAGGTATGGTGATTTAGATATAATGTATTGTACAGTATAATGGGACTACACTGCCAGCTTCTAAAATGGCGCTTCCATACTAGACCTCATGTGGGCATGCGCACCGGAGGACTGATGCGGTCTTCAGATGCGCCGCTCAGAACTACGTGAACGTAGCATGACGTCATTCTGCCGAGACGCATCCTGACGCTTGCGCATTGCTCAGCGATAGACGCCAAGGTTTGGCTATGGCGGACTTGGGGAAGTACGTGGTCTACATGCGGTATGTCACCCCTCCCATCTGGTGCTCCTCTCATTTCCTTCTTTTTTAAAAATTGATTAAATTAATATATTTATGCTGATATGTAACAGCTGATGGCAATCGGCGGCATTTACACTTATATGCACATTATGTTATCCCACTGTATTATTGTTCGATTATGTATCACATTTAGTGGTGTATGATCATCTGCAATATCTATATGGTTGTATGAATTATTGTAATTATGTTTGCAAACTCTTTTTTATCACATTATTTTCATGAATTGTTTTACTCCACCCCCTAATCATGTCACCTATTTATATGATATGTTTCACTTATGTCTTTATGCTTGAGAAAGGCTCAGGATTTTGAGCCGAAACGTCGCCTCTTGTGCCACTGTGGCTGAATAAAAATTTTTGAATATATTTCTCTACTGGATGTGCTGTCCATTTCTACATACAAATGTTGGGTAAGCAGTGATAACCCTGGACATAGCACCCGCTATACTGTTGTGTTTTGGTGCTGCCACATTTTTCCATTTGTATAATGGACATATATAGATAACCTCTGTATTAAAAAAATAATTATACAATATTACACTAATTATACTATATGTAAATGTATATATAATATAAATATATAAAATATATTTACATATAATAAATCAATATAGCAGCTAAAATAATGACCAGCAATAAAATATAGCAATGAATAAAAAATAGCAATAAATTTAAAATAGTGATGGATCCAGGAGCATACACAAACAAATAAATTAATGTCCCATAAATATCATAGTTTATGTAGCAGAGTTAGATAGTGTTCCAATTCACAGAGGGGAATAAGACACTTCCATATTCTAATATAATTGTAGTAGCATAGAATAGGAGAATAGGAGAATAGAGAATATATATATATGTATCAAAGTTCACAGCAATTTGTTGCAGTATAGACAAGGTGTCAGTAGTTGGTAAGTAACTATCAATGTCAGCGCTTCAACCTTTTAATGGAATTTGCCATATAACAGAGACAGCAGGCAGTTAGTGAAGGACCTACAGTATTTATGGGATATTCATTTATTTGTTTGTGTATGCTCCTGGATCTATCACTTATTTATATGTATTGCTATTTTTTATTGCTGGTCATTATTTTAGCTATTGTCCTGATTTTAGTTAATAAACACGTACTCCACGAGAAGCGCAGTGAAAGGGTCTCCAGCCAGAAAATAACCTGCACTTTCAGCCTGCAGACAATACCCCCCTTCCCCCAAACAGGGAGTCCCTTTTGTCTACGGGCTTTCAGTGAATGGGAGGGCAGGGCATCAGTGTGTAGAAAGATAGCGTGCGATCTCATTCACAGACTGCCTGTAGGGGGAGGGGGGATGGGGTGCAACCTTATTCAGAGCCTCAGTAAAGTTCATTTGATATACATTTGCTAATATAAGCTTAAGTCCCCAGAAGTTTTTTATGTTATATTTATATCCAGTGCAGCAGTATATTGTGTATATACATAGTTCCACTACCAATCGCAATGCATGACTGCATAGAAATGTAAATACTGATATTATTGATAACTAGCAATGCATTTTTTACAAATATAAAAATATATTACAAGTTATATTATAATATAAATAGTAATAATTATAATATATATTTATATACACGCACATATACATGTATATAAATTATTCATTTTTATTCATAAAGTAAAGTAACACCATATGCAGTAATATATATTTGTACTGTATGTATTTTTATTTATTTAATTAGGGATTAGGCTATCTTTCTTTGCAAATTTTTGTCTCACTCTGCCGATTTGGCTGCGTGCAGAGCAGTAGTTATGATAGCGATATTATGTCCAAGCTCTCCCCCCCCCCCCTCCACCCTGGTGTAACAATCTGAATATACAACTGGGACATAATATCGCAATCATAACTACTGCTCTGCACACAGCCGAATCGGCAGAGCGAGACGTGGAGCCGGACACTGCGCTGCAGTATGTGCCGGTAGTATATAAGTCTTTGTCTTTGCTGTGGATAGTAGGGTTAGGAGGGGGAGGTGACTTGGATTGACAGCCTGGGGAAGCAGCCCTATGCTGGATGAAGGAGTGTGAGAGCGGAGGAATGTAATTACCTAGTTGAAATCGCCATGCGATTACTTCGAGTTATATTAATCGCATGGCGATTTCAACTTGGACCTGGTTTACTATGGTTGGCTTCAATGGCTTGGTAGAATTAGCGAATATGACGAATATATTCGTTATATTCCACAAAACGAAGATAACGAATGTATTCGTCATATTCCACAAAACGAAGATAACGAAGTATTCGCATCTTCGTTTTAGCTACCTATTCATCAACTTCGCTAATTCTAGCAATCATATAGGAAAGTTTACTATAGAGACAGCTAAGTTTAATTCGCTATGCGATTATATGACTGCTTTTTAAAAAAAAAACAAATGGAATAATTATAATACCTGATAATTATTATAATTATTCTATTTATAAAAAAAAAGCAAAGTAATATAATCGCATAGCGAATTAAACTTAGCTGTCTCTATAGTAAACTTTCCTATATGATTGCTAGAATTAGCGAAGTTGATGAATAGGTAGCTAAAACGAAGATGGAGAATATTTCGTTATCTTCGTTTTGTGGAATATAATTAATACATTTGCCATATTCGTTTTGTGGAATATAACGAATATATTCGTCATATTCGCTAATTCTACCAAGCCAACCATAGTAAACCAGGTCCAAGTTGAAATCGCAATTCGATTAATTCAAGTTATAATAATCGATTTTCGATTTTAACTTAGCACTGCTATATTCCATATTAGGCTAGAATTAACGAATATGGAATATAGCAGTGCTAAGTTAAAATCGAAATTCGATTATTATAACTTGAAATAATCGCATTGCTATTTCAATAGGAGAGTAGCCTTTAAGTTAAAATCGAAATTCGATTATTATAACTTGAAATAATCGAATTGTGATTTCAACGTAATTCTCAAATCCGACAGTACATTCTAGTATATGGAGACGTTCCCATGGTGATGGGGACGCTCCATGAGCACGCAAGTCGGCAGAAGCGGCAACGGGCACTGACTGGAGCAGCCAGGAAGCCAGGAATCCAAAGGACAGGTAAGAACAACTTTAGGGAAGTGGGAAAGAAAAAAATATAAAAAAATAAAAATATAAAAAATATTCGAATATCGAATTTATATCACGAATATTCGAAATATCGAATTTATATCACTATATTCGAAATATTCGCAAATTAGCGAAGTGCCGATATTCGCGAAAAAATTTCGATATTCGAATATTCGCGCTCAACACTATCCACTGCCATAAGGCTTTTAGAAATCCTCGGCTCCACCAGATAGAATGACAGCATTTCAAAGGCCAGTCATTTTGAAATGCTGGCATTCAGGGCCAGGGATCACGGGTGGGGAGGGAGGTACTTCCTATTCCGCTCCAGTGTTTGGGAGACGGAGTTCTGAATGCTTCTGTGGGACATTGTGGAGATGCTTGGTGACCCAGATGGTGGTGTTGCTGGCAGATCCTCTGTTTGCGTGGTGGCAGGTGGCACTGTCCCTCCAGAGTGGTGTAATGTCTCTGTGTGATAGTGGCAATAGTGTCAACGGTGTCTCCTACCTTGGTATGGCTGGACCCCTGGATCCTGGCTCACTTGCAATAAAATTAGTGTGTTGCTAGTAGGGGTTATTGAGGGATTTAGCAGCAGTAAAAGAGATCCAGACTTGGAATATAATTCAAACTGGTCCTACTTGATGCAGCAGTAATCCATGTGAGATACAGCAATAGTCTTTGGTCCCAGCAGGTATTGGCAATGTATGGCAGGAATCTATCTTCTGCTTCTATCATGTGCCTGGAGCTCTCTGCAGGATGAGTCATCTGCTTATGGCTCTATGATGTGGCAGGAATCTATATCTTCTGCGCTATCTGTCTTCTGCTGTATTGGGGACTGACTAGCTGAGGAGGAATTTGGCTTCTCCTGGTCTCTGGACGGAACTCACAGTTGTACTCACAGGGTATGGTTCTTCCTGGAATACTGGAGGTGGCTGCTTGCTTTACACCTGCTGAGGCTGAAGGGCTCAGACTGAGAATGATGATCTTTTGTCTCAGCCTAGACAAGATTCTGGTTTGGGATCCCTAGAACTGGGAGCTCCTACCAGCACAGCCTTCCCCAAACAGGGGTGGCTGGCACACTAACTCTAACTATCTTTCCCACCCATGAGGCAGGATGTGGGAACATTCCACACCTCCTCACAGAGGGGGGAGATAAACTGGAATGTACTATTCCAGTCTAGCAACACTAAACTGAATTACGTCTCTGCTAACATTGCTGCCACCTGTTGGTGAACATGAAAATTGCAGCAAAGTATATTTAACAAGGATTCCAATGCACATTAGTGAGGATGTGATGTTAAATTACACAGGATGACAATGCAGACACACTTAACAGGTTGTAGCGGGGTAAAAGAGTTTTGTAACATAACTCTGGGATGTTACACATGTACTCGCTCATGTTTGCCAGGCTGCCCAGAGGCAACGAAAAACTGTCCTCTGTAGGATGTGTATCGTCTGCGTCCTCTGTATCCCCCTAGCCACACACCAGTGATGGCCATGAGCTGGTCTGGGTGCCACCCTGCTGTGAACATGGTTCCTCCTCCTCCATCTCCTCCTAATCATCCTCCACCTCGTCATCCTCCAGAACTGTGCCCTGGCTGGACAATTGTGTACCTCACGTTTGTGGGTGCAGGAACCCACCCTCGGAGCCACTTGTAAATGATTGGCTGGAAACCCTATGCAATTATCCCTCTTCCTCCTCTTCCTCCTCTTCCTCCTGTGCCACATCGTCGTCCATCATCACTAGCAGTGTTTTTCCAAGGAGGCATAGAAGTGGGATAATAAGGCCTCTTTCACACGACCGTTTTTTTTTTCCGTTTTGCGGGCCGTTTTTTGCGGTCTGTATACGGTCCGTATACGGAACCATTCATTTCAATGGTTCCGCAAAAAAAACGGAATGTGTTCCGTATGCATTCCGTTTCCGTATTTCCGTTTTTCCGTTCCGTTGAAAGATAGAACATGTCCTATATTTGGCCGCAAATCACGTTCCGTGACTCCATTAAAGTCTATGGGTCCGCAAAAAAACGGAATGCATACGGAAATGCATCCGTATGTCTTCCGTATCCGTTCCGTTTTTTGCGGAACCATCTATTGAAAATGTTATGCCCAGCCCAATTTTTTATATGAAATTACTGTATACTGTATTTGCCATACGGAAAAACGGAACGGAACAACGGAACGGAAACGGAACCACAACGGAAGCAAAAAACGGAACAACGGATCCGTGAAAAACGGACCGCAAAACACTGAAATGGACATACTGTCGTGTGAAAGAGGCCTAACGCTGAGAACGGCGTTATCGGCACTGGCCATGGTGGTGGAGTACTCGAAACAGCGCAACAAGGAACACAGGTCTCGCATGGAGGCCCAGTCATTAGTGGTGAAGTGGTGCTGTTAGGCAGAGCAACTCACCCGTGCGTGCTGCAGCTGAAACTCCACTATTGCCTGCTGCTGCTCGCACAGTCTGGCCAGCATGTGCAAGGTGGAGTTCCACCTTGTGGGCACATCGCATATGAGGCGGTGAGCGGGAAAGCCGAAGTTACGCTGCAGTGCTGACAGGCGAGCAGCAGCAAGGTGAGAACGCCGAAAGCGCGCACAGACGGCCCGCACTTTATGCAGCAGCTCTGACATATCGGGATAATTTTTAAGGAATCTCTGCACCACCAAATTCAGCACATGCAGCAGGCAAGGGATGTGCGTTAAACCGGCTAGTCCCAGAGCTGCTATGAGATTTCGCCCATTATCGCACATCACCAGGCCGGGCTTGAAGCTCATTGGCACCCACCACTCATTGGTCTGTTGTTCAAGGCCCGTTCATAGCTCCTGCGCGGTTTGGGGTTTGTCCCCCAAACAGATACGTTTTAAAACTGCTTGCTGTCATTTACCCCTGGCTGTGATGAAGTTGGTGGTGAAGGTGTTATGCTGACCGGATGAGGAGCCGGTAGAGGATGAGGAAGCAGAGTAGGAGGAGGAAGCAACAGGAGGCGCCCTGCAATCCTCGGTTATGGAAGGACATGCGCCAAACTGCTATCTGCCTCAGGCCCAGCCGACACTGCATTTACCCAGTGTGCTGTTATGGAGATATAACATCCCTGACCATGCTTACTGGTCCACGTATCCTTAGTGAGGTGCACCTTGCCACAGATGGCATTGCGCAGTGCACACCTGATTTTGTCCGCCACTTAGTTGTGCAGGGAAGGGATGGCACGCCTGGAAAAGTAGTGGTGGCTGTCCACTGCTAGTGATGAGCGGCAGGTGCCATATTCGATTTCGACGAAATTCGCGAATATTCGATAGAATATTCGTTTTATATTCGTCGAAATCGAATATTCGGCATTATTCTTGTTATCGCGATTAATATACGATTTAAATAATCGAATTTCGATTTTAACTTAAAGGCTACTCTCATATTGAAATAGCAATGCGATTATTTCAAGTTATAATAATCGAATTTCGATTTTAACTTAGCACTGCTATATTCCATATTCGTTAATTCTAGCCTAATATGGAATATAGCAGTGCTAAGTTAAAATCGAAAATCGATTATTATAACGAATTAATCGAATTGCGATTTCAACTTGGACCTGGTTTACTATGGTTGGCTTGGTAGAATTAGCGAATATGACGAATATATTCGTTATATTCCACAAAACGAATATGGCGAATGTATTCGTTATATTCCACAAAACGAAGATAACGAAATATTCTCCATCTTCGTTTTAGCTACCTATTCATCAACTTCGCTAATTCTAGCAATCATATAGGAAAGTTTACTATAGAGACAGCTAAGTTTAATTCGCTATGCGATTATATGACTGCTTTTTTAAAAAAAAAACAAATGGAATAATTATAATACCTGATAATTATTATAATTATTCTATTTATAATAGCAAAGTAATATAATCGCATAGCGAATTAAACTTAGCTGTCTCTATAGTAAACTTTCCTATATGATTGCTAGAATTAGCGAAGTTGATGAATAGGTAGCTAAAACGAAGATGCAGAATACTTCGTTATCTTCGTTTTGTGGAATGTGAGGAATACATTCGTTATCTTCGTTTTGTGGAATATAACGAATATATTCGTCATATTCGCTAATTCTACCAAGCCATTGAAGCCAACCATAGTAAACCAGGTCCAAGTTGAAATCGCCATGCGATTAATATAACACGAAGTAATCGCATGGCGATTTCAACTAGGTAATTACATTCCTCCCTCTCACACTCCTTCATCCAGCATAGGGCTGCTTCCCCAGGCTGTCAATCCAAGTCACCTCCCCCTCCTAACCCTACTATCCACAGCAAAGACAAAGACTTATATACTACCGGCACATACTGCAGCGCAGTGTCCGGCTTCACGTCTCACTCTGCCGATTCGGCTGTGTGCAGAGCAGTAGTTATGATTGCGATATTATGTCCCAGTTGTATATTCAGATTGTTACACCAGGGTGGAGGGGGGGGGGGGGGAGAGCTTGGACATAATATCGCTATCATAACTACTGCTCTGCATGCAGCCAAATCGGCAGAGTGAGACAAAAATTAGCATAGAAAGATAGCCTAATCCCTAATTAAATAAATAAATAAAATACATACAGTACAAATATATATTACTGCATATGGTGTTACTTTACTTTATGAATAAAAATGAATAATTTATATACATGTATATGTGCGTGTATATAAATATATATTATAATTATTATTATTTATATTATAATATAACTTGTAATATATTTTAATATTTGTAAAAAATGCATTGCTAGTTATCAATAATATCAGTATTTACATTTCTATGCAGTCATGCATTGCGATTGGTAGTGGAACTATGTATATACACAATATACTGCTGCACTGGATATAAATATAACATAAAAAACTTCTGGGGACTTAACCTTATATTTGCAAATGTATATCAAATGAACTTTACTGAGGCTCTGAATAAGGTTGCACCCCATCCCCCCTCCCCCTACAGGCAGTCTGTGAATGAGATCGCACGCTATCTTTCTACACACTGATGCCCTGCCCTCCCATTCACTGAAAGCCCGTAGACAAAAGGGACTCCCTGTTTGGGGGAAGGGGGGTATTGTCTGCAGGCTGAAAGTGCAGGTTATTTTCTGGCTGGAGACCCTTTCACTGCGCTTCTGGTGGAGTACGTGTTTATTAACTAAAATCAGGACAATAGCTAAAATAATGACCAGCAATAAAAAATAGCAATACATATAAATAAGTGATAGATCCAGGAGCATACACAAACAAATAAATGAATATCCCATAAATACTGTAGGTCCTTCACTAACTGCCTGCTGTCTCTGTTATATGGCAAATTCCATTAAAAGGTTGAAGCGCTGACATTGATAGTTACTTACCAACTACTTACACCTTGTCTATACTGCAACAAATTGCTGTGAACTTTGATACATATATATATATTCTCTATTCTCCTATTCTCCTATTCTATGCTACTACAATTATATTAGAATATGGAAGTGTCTTATTCCCCTCTGTGAATTGGAACACTATCTAACTCTGCTACATAAACTATGATATTTATGGGATATTAATTTATTTGTTTGTGTATGCTCCTGGATCCATCACTATTTTAAATGTATTGCTATTTTTTATTCATTGCTATATTTTATTGCTGGTCATTATTTTAGCTGCTATATTGATTTATTATATGTAAATATATTTTATATATTTATATTATATATACATTTACATATAGTATAATTAGTGTAATATTGTATAATTATTTTTTTAATACAGAGGTTATCTATATATGTCCATTATACTGTACAACACATTATATCTAAATCACCATACCTCATATGGATCATGGAATAAATAATTATACAATATTACACTAATTATACTATATGTAAATTTACATATAATATAAATACTGTATTAACATTCAGCCACTATAGGAACATAGTTATAAATACACTGTATCCACTACTTCAGAGAAAAACAAATTAATAAAAATAAATATGGAAAACTCCATCAAGATACAAAACAATATACACTTGAAGGATAAAAAAAAACAGATGAATGCAATAATATTGATTGTGTATCTGACATACTTGAAGCAAACTATCTTATTACTTGAAATTGGGACATTCTCTAATAACTTTCTTATCCCCTAAACACTGAAGGTATTTACATGCAAATCGCGATTCATATGCTAATGCAGCCCTTCATTAAGGTTGCAAGTACATACAAAAGGAGCGACTAATGGTGTACATTGCAGTATTATACCTCAGTATCGCTGACTACACTGCCTGCGCCTGACTGGAAGCAAACTATCTTATTACTTGAAATTGTGACATTCTCTAATAACTTTCCTACCCCCCACTCTCAGTATGGCTACAATAGGATCTAAGGCCCCTTTCACACGGGCGAGGAGGGGCTGGAAGGGTTAAAAATAGGGCTCATGGGGTTAAGAATAAATAAAAAATAATAAACTACTGTACAATTGACTAACTATACATTCATATATTTATGTACTGAATCACAATTATGATTCAGTACATCTAGAATATTAGACTATATAGTTGCATATGCAGCTCTATAATATATCTGTATACATCGCTCCATTATGTCTTTAGATCTGTGATACAAGTGGATTAGATTTGGATAACACCTGGTGATACATTGTACCGGATTTTGTGCGGTCTACTGCATACAGATATATAATAGAGCGGTGTGTACAGATATATAACGAAGTGTTGTGTACAGATATGTAATGGAGCAGTGAACAGTATACAGATATATAATGTAGTGGATACAGAGTGTATTTATTATGTTCCTATAGTGGCTGTATGTTATTACAGTATCGAAAAACAACATGTACAGTATAGATACATTTGTATTTAGCAAAGCCTTTAGAACATTTCCTCCTTGACCGGACCCCCCCCCCCCCCTTCTGCCAGGACAATTCCCACACCTATTCTTGCTATTCTTAATGTTGGATCTCTTTCTCCACAATTGCGCAATGGAAACCTAATATGAATCATGATGTTAACACTGACACCATTAAAACAAATAATATTGTTACATGAAAAACAAAAATAAATAAATTAATACAGCTCCAGCGCTGGGTGAGTTTTAAAATACACCAAAAGTTTACAGGCAAAAATAAACCAATATATACAGCGTTGCTGCTATATTGATTTATTATATATAAATATATTTATATTATATATAAATTTACATATAGTATAATTAGTGTAATATTGTATAATTATTTTTTAATACAGAGGTTATCTATATATGTCCATTATACTGTACAACACATTATATCTAAATCACCATACCTCATATGGATCATGGAATAAATAATTATACAATATTACACTAATTATACTATATGTAAATGTATATATAATATAAATACTGTATTAACATTCAGCCTCTATAGGAACATAGCTAATAAATACACTCTGTATCCACTACTTCAGAGAAAAACAAATAAATAAAAATTAATATGGAAAACTCCATCAAGATACAAAACAATATACACTTAAAAGATAAAAAAAACAGATGAATGCAATAATATAGATTGTGTATCTGACATACTTGAAGCAAACTATCTCATTACTTGAAATTGTGACATTCTCTAATAACTTTCCTACCCCCACTCTCAGTATGGCTACAATAGGATCTAAGGCCCCTTTCACACGGACGAGGAGGGGCTGGATGGGTTAAAAATTAATAAAAAATAATTTAACTCACCTTAATCCACTTGTTCGCGCAGCCCGTCTTCTCTTCTGTCTTCTTTCTTCAGGACCTGGGTAAAAGACCTGTGGTGACGTCACTGCGCTTATCACCATGGTGATGGATCATGTGACGGACCATGTGATGAGCGTAGTGATGTCACCACTGGTCTTTTACCCAGCTCCTCAAGAAAGAAGACAGAAGAGAAGACGGGCTGCGCGAACAAGTGGATTAAGGTGAGTTAAATTATTTTTTATTAATTTTTAACCCATCCAGCCCCTCCTCGCCCGTGTGAAAGGGGCCTTAGATCCTATTGTAGCCATACTGAGAGTGGGGGTAGGAAACAGATGAATACAATAATATTGATTGTGTATCAGACATACTTGAGTATTATACCCCTTATTAACCCCTCCAGCCCTATTTTTAACCCTCCAGCCCTATTTTTAATAGATAGTAAGATAATAAGATAGTTTGCTTCAAGTATGTCAGATACACAATCAATATTATTATCAGGCCTTTCACCCAGGTCCTGAAGACAGAAGAGAAGACGGGCTGCACGAACAAGTGGATTAAGGTGAGTTAAATTATTATTTTTAATTAATTTTTAACCCCTCCATCCCCTCCTCCCCCGTGTGAAAGGGGCTTTAGATTCTATTGTAGCCATACTGAGAGTGTGTGTGTGGGGGGGGGGGGGGGGGAAACAGATGAATACAATAATATTGATTGTGTATCAGACATACTTGAGTATTATACCCCTTATTAACCCCTCCAGCCTATTTTTAACTCCTGCAGCCCCTTCTCACCCATGTGAAAGGGGCCTTAGATCCTATTGTAGCCATACTGAGAGTGGGGGGGGGGGGGTAGGAAACAGATGAATGCAATAATATTTATTGAGTATCTGACATACTTGAGTTGAGTATTATACCCCTTATTAACCTCTCCAGCCCTATTTTTAATTCATCCAGCCCTATTTTTAACCCATCCAGCCCCTGCTCACCCATGTGAAAGGGGCCTTAGATCCTATTGTAGCCATACTGAGAGTGGGGGGTAGGAAAGTTATTAGAGAATGTCCCAATTTCAAGTAATGAGATAGTTTGCTTCAAGTATGTCAGATACACAATCAATATTATTGCATTCATCTGTTTTTTTATCCTTTAAGTGTATATTGGTTTGTATCTTGATGGAGTTTTCCATATTTATTTTTATTTATTTGTTTTTCTCTGAAGTAGTGGATACAGAGTGTATTTATTAGCTATGTTCTATAGTGGCTGAATGTTAATACAGTATTTATATTATATATAAATTTACATATAGTATAATATGAGGTATGGTGATTTAGATATAGTGTATTGTACAGTATAATGGACATATATAGATATAGATAGATAGTAAGATAGATAACCTCTGTATTAAAAAATAATTATACAATATTACACTAATTATACTATATGTAAATTTATATATAATATAAATATATAAAATATATTTATATATAATAAATCAATATAGCAGCAACGCTGTATATATTGGTTTATTTTTGCCTGTAAACTTTTGGTGTATTTTAAAACTCACCCAGCGCTGGAGCTGTATTAATTTATTTATTTTTGTTTTTCATGTAACAATATTATTTGTTTTAATGGTGTCAGTGTTAACATCATAATTCATATTAGGTTTCCATTGCGCAATTGTGGAGAAAGAGATCCAACATTAAGAATAGCAAGAATAGGTGTGGGAATTGTCCTGGCAGAAGGGGGGGGGGGCTGCCGTCAAGGAGGAAATGTTAAAAAGGCTTTGCTAAATACAAATGTATCCATACTGTACATGTTGTTTTTCGATACTGTAATAACATACAGCCACTATAGGAACATAATAAATATACTCTGTATCCACTACATTATATATCTGTATACTGTTCACTGCTCCATTACATATCTGTACACAACACTTCGTTATATATCTGTACACACCGCTCTATTATATATCTGTATGCAGTAGACCGCACAAAATCCGGTACAATGTATCACCAGGTGTTATCCAAATCGAATCCACTTGTATCACAGATGTAAAGACATAATGGAGCGGTGTATACAGATATATTATAGAGCTGCATATGCAAATATATAGTCTAATATTCTAGATGTACTGAATCATAATTGTGATTCAGTACATAAATATATGAATGTATAGTTAGTCAATTGTACAGGAGTTTATTATTTTTTATTTATTCTTAACCCCATGAGCCCTATTTTTAACCCTTCCAGCCCCTCCTCGCCCGTGTGAAAGGGGCCTTAGATCCTATTGTAGCCATACTGAGAGTGGGGGGTAGGAAAGTTATTAGAGAATGTCACAATTTCAAGTAATAAGATAGTTTGCTTCCAGTCAGGCGCAGGCAGTGTAGTCAGCGATACTGAGGTATAATACTGCAATGTACACCATTAGTCGATCCTTTTGTATGTACTTGCAACCTTAATGAAGGGCGGCATTAGCATATGAATCGCGATTTGCATGTAAATACCTTCAGTGTTTAGGGGATAAGAAAGTTATTAGAGAATGTCCCAGTAATAAGATAGTTTGCTTCAAGTATGTCAGATACACAATCAATATTATTGCATTTATCTGGGGTTTTTTATCCTTCAAGTGTATATTGTTTTGTATCTTGATGGAGTTTTCCATATTTATTTTTATTAATTTGTTTTTCTCTGAAGTAGTGGATACAGTGTATTTAATAACTATGTTTCTATAGTGGCTGAATGTTAATACAGTATTTATATTATATGTAAATTTACATATAGTATAATTAGTGTAATATTGTATAATTATTTATTCCATGATCCATATGAGGTATGGTGATTTAGATATAATGTATTGTACAGTATAATGGGACTACACTGCCAGCTTCTAAAATGGCGCTTCCATACTAGACCTCATGTGGGCATGCGCACCGGAGGACTGATGCGGTCTTCAGATGCGCCGCTCAGAACTACGTGAACGTAGCATGACGTCATTCTGCCGAGACGCATCCTGACGCTTGCGCATTGCTCAGCGATAGACGCCAAGGTTTGGCTATGGCGGACTTGGGGAAGTACGTGGTCTACATGCGGTATGTCACCCCTCCCATCTGGTGCTCCTCTCATTTCCTTCTTTTTTAAAAATTGATTAAATTAATATATTTATGCTGATATGTAACAGCTGATGGCAATCGGCGGCATTTACACTTATATGCACATTATGTTATCCCACTGTATTATTGTTCGATTATGTATCACATTTAGTGGTGTATGATCATCTGCAATATCTATATGGTTGTATGAATTATTGTAATTATGTTTGCAAACTCTTTTTTATCACATTATTTTCATGAATTGTTTTACTCCACCCCCTAATCATGTCACCTATTTATATGATATGTTTCACTTATGTCTTTATGCTTGAGAAAGGCTCAGGATTTTGAGCCGAAACGTCGCCTCTTGTGCCACTGTGGCTGAATAAAATTTTTTGAATATATTTCTCTACTGGATGTGCTGTCCATTTCTACATACAAATGTTGGGTAAGCAGTGATAACCCTGGACATAGCACCCGCTATACTGTTGTGTTTTGGTGCTGCCACATTTTTCCATTTGTATAATGGACATATATAGATAACCTCTGTATTAAAAAAATAATTATACAATATTACACTAATTATACTATATGTAAATGTATATATAATATAAATATATAAAATATATTTACATATAATAAATCAATATAGCAGCTAAAATAATGACCAGCAATAAAATATAGCAATGAATAAAAAATAGCAATACATTTAAAATAGTGATGGATCCAGGAGCATACACAAACAAATAAATTAATGTCCCATAAATATCATAGTTTATGTAGCAGAGTTAGATAGTGTTCCAATTCACAGAGGGGAATAAGACACTTCCATATTCTAATATAATTGTAGCAGCATAGAATAGGAGAATAGAGAATATATATATATATATATATATATATATATATATATGTATGTATCAAAGTTCACAGCAATTTGTTGCAGTATAGACAAGGTGTCAGTAGTTGGTAAGTAACTATCAATGTCAGCGCTTCAACCTTTTAATGGAATTTGCCATATAACAGAGACAGCAGGCAGTTAGTGAAGGACCTACAGTATTTATGAGATATTCATTTATTTGTTTGTGTATGCTCCTGGATCTATCACTTATTTATATGTATTGCTATTTTTTATTGCTGGTCATTATTTTAGCTATTGTCCTGATTTTAGTTAATAAACACGTACTCCACCAGAAGCGCAGTGAAAGGGTCTCCAGCCAGAAAATAACCTGCACTTTCAGCCTGCAGACAATACCCCCCTTCCCCCAAACAGGGAGTCCCTTTTGTCTACGGGCTTTCAGTGAATGGGAGGGCAGGGCATCAGTGTGTAGAAAGATAGCGTGCGATCTCATTCACAGACTGCCTGTAGGGGGAGGGGGGATGGGGTGCAACCTTATTCAGAGCCTCAGTAAAGTTCATTTGATATACATTTGCTAATATAAGCTTAAGTCCCCAGAAGTTTTTTATGTTATATTTATATCCAGTGCAGCAGTATATTGTGTATATACATAGTTCCACTACCAATCGCAATGCATGACTGCATAGAAATGTAAATACTGATATTATTGATAACTAGCAATGCATTTTTTACAAATATAAAAATATATTACAAGTTATATTATAATATAAATAGTAATAATTATAATATATATTTATATACACGCACATATACATGTATATAAATTATTCATTTTTATTCATAAAGTAAAGTAACACCATATGCAGTAATATATATTTGTACTGTATGTATTTTTATTTATTTAATTAGGGATTAGGCTATCTTTCTTTGCAAATTTTTGTCTCACTCTGCCGATTTGGCTGCGTGCAGAGCAGTAGTTATGATAGCGATATTATGTCCAAGCTCTCCCCCCCCCCCCTCCACCCTGGTGTAACAATCTGAATATACAACTGGGACATAATATCGCAATCATAACTACTGCTCTGCACACAGCCGAATCGGCAGAGCGAGACGTGGAGCCGGACACTGCGCTGCAGTATGTGCCGGTAGTATATAAGTCTTTGTCTTTGCTGTGGATAGTAGGGTTAGGAGGGGGAGGTGACTTGGATTGACAGCCTGGGGAAGCAGCCCTATGCTGGATGAAGGAGTGTGAGAGCGGAGGAATGTAATTACCTAGTTGAAATCGCCATGCGATTACTTCGAGTTATATTAATCGCATGGCGATTTCAACTTGGACCTGGTTTACTATGGTTGGCTTCAATGGCTTGGTAGAATTAGCGAATATGACGAATATATTCGTTATATTCCACAAAACGAAGATAACGAATGTATTCGTCATATTCCACAAAACGAAGATAACGAAGTATTCGCATCTTCGTTTTAGCTACCTATTCATCAACTTCGCTAATTCTAGCAATCATATAGGAAAGTTTACTAGTAGAGACAGCTAAGTTTAATTCGCTATGCGATTATATGACTGCTTTTTAAAAAAAAAACAAATGGAATAATTATAATACCTGATAATTATTATAATTATTCTATTTATAAAAAAAAAGCAAAGTAATATAATCGCATAGCGAATTAAACTTAGCTGTCTCTATAGTAAACTTTCCTATATGATTGCTAGAATTAGCGAAGTTGATGAATAGGTAGCTAAAACGAAGATGGAGAATATTTCGTTATCTTCGTTTTGTGGAATATAATTAATACATTTGCCATATTCGTTTTGTGGAATATAACGAATATATTCGTCATATTCGCTAATTCTACCAAGCCAACCATAGTAAACCAGGTCCAAGTTGAAATCGCAATTCGATTAATTCAAGTTATAATAATCGATTTTCGATTTTAACTTAGCACTGCTATATTCCATATTAGGCTAGAATTAACGAATATGGAATATAGCAGTGCTAAGTTAAAATCGAAATTCGATTATTATAACTTGAAATAATCGCATTGCTATTTCAATAGGAGAGTAGCCTTTAAGTTAAAATCGAAATTCGATTATTATAACTTGAAATAATCGAATTGTGATTTCAACGTAATTCTCAAATCCGACAGTACATTCTAGTATATGGAGACGTTCCCATGGTGATGGGGACGCTCCATGAGCACGCAAGTCGGCAGAAGCGGCAACGGGCACTGACTGGAGCAGCCAGGAAGCCAGGAATCCAAAGGACAGGTAAGAACAACTTTAGGGAAGTGGGAAAGAAAAAAATATAAAAAAATAAAAATATAAAAAATATTCGAATATCGAATTTATATCACGAATATTCGAAATATCGAATTTATATCACTATATTCGAAATATTCGCAAATTAGCGAAGTGCCGATATTCGCGAAAAAATTTCGATATTCGAATATTCGCGCTCAACACTATCCACTGCCATAAGGCTTTTAGAAATCCTCGGCTCCACCAGATAGAATGACAGCATTTCAAAGGCCAGTCATTTTGAAATGCTGGCATTCAGGGCCAGGGATCACGGGTGGGGAGGGAGGTACTTCCTATTCCGCTCCAGTGTTTGGGAGACGGAGTTCTGAATGCTTCTGTGGGACATTGTGGAGATGCTTGGTGACCCAGATGGTGGTGTTGCTGGCAGATCCTCTGTTTGCGTGGTGGCAGGTGGCACTGTCCCTCCAGAGCGGTATGAAGAGGCCGAGACTGCAGCAGAAGAGGAAGCAGGAGGAGCCAGAGACCTTTCTTGGTTTTTGAGGTGTCTACTCCACTGCAGCTCGTGCTTTGCACTTAGATGCCTGGTCATGCAGGTTGTGCTCAGGTTGTGAACTTTTATGCCTCGCTTCAGGCTCTGATTGCACAGCGTGCAAACCACTCGTGACTTGTCGTCAGCACATTGTCTGAAGAACTGCCACGCCAGGGAACTCCTTGGAGCTGGCTTTGGTGTGCTCGGTCCCTTGCTGCGGTGGGCAGTAGCAGGCCTACTGTCTTGGGGACAGCCTCTCCGCTATTGCACCCTCTTCTGCTGTGCTGTGCTGTGTGACTTTGTGCAACCACTGCCTCTTCCTCCGAACTACACAGGTAACTCGCATGACCTTGATTCTATGTGGGGTCAGGGACCTCATCATCCTCCACATCATCTTCCACCCAGTCTTCACTCCTGCCCTCCTTGTCGGTCTGCACACTTTCGAAAGCCCCAGCAGTTGGCACCGGTGTTTCGTCATCATCCAAGACGTGATGCGATGGTCCTCCCATGTACTCATCTTGAAACATAAGTGGTTGGGCATCTTCCACTTCTGGGGCTGAGATAGGTGGATGGGCCTGGGAAACCCTGCTAACAGAGTAATCACAAAGCAGAAGAGACTGCTACATGACTTGGGGCTCAGACTGCTTGGCTGATTTGCAAGGGGTGAGGTGAAAGACTGATGGCCATGGGCTGCAGGTGCCAACTCTGTTCTTTCAGCAGGAGCTGTAGGCTTTGTCATCAACCCAATCTACTATCGCCTGTACTTGTTCTGGCCTCACCATTCATAGATCCGCATTAGGCCTGACCAAATACCACTGAAGGTTCTGTCGCCTACTCGCACCTGAGGAAGGTGGTTCACTTGTGCGTGTTTCTGGCATAGATCGACCACGTCCTCTCCATGCAACAGGAGCTCCACTAGCAGCACCACGACCTGGGCTATGTCCCTTATTTGATGCTCTCCTCATATTTCTCAAAATGGGTGTTTTTTTAATAACCGAATAGATCAACAGAATCTAACTCGTGTATCTCACAATGACAGATACAACAAAGGCTGCAAAATAAAGATTTTTGCCCAAAATGTTTTTTTTTTTTTAAATAGCAGAATAGCACAGCAGTATCTAAAGCGTGTATCTCCCACGTACAGATGTAGACAAGGCCGCTATCTAAGATCTTTGCTCAAAATTTGTGTTTTTTTAATACCAAAATAGCACAGCAGTATCTAAAGCGTGTATCTCACACGTACAAATGCAGACAAGGCCGCAAATTAAGTATTTTACCCAAAATGGGTGTTTTTTATGCCAGAATAGCACAGCAGTATCTAAAGCGTGTATCTCACACTGACAGATGCAGATAAGGCCGCAAATTAAGTATTTTGACCTAAATGGGTGTTTTTTAAAACCCAGAAAATTATTTAAGTATTTAAAGCTTGTTTTAAACAATAACATATGCAGCAAAGGCTTCAATATTAAGTACTTTGCCCAAAAAGGGTGCTTTTTTAATACCAGAATATGACAGCAGTATATAACGCTTGAATTACACACGTACAGATGCAGCAAGGGCTGTAAAATTGAGTATTTTGCCCAAAAAGGGTGTTATTTAAACCCAAAAATTATAGCTGTATTTCTAGCTTAAATTGCACACTGACTAATGCGGCAGAGGCCCCAGGTATTGCCAAAAAAGGGTGTTTTTTAAAACCCAGAAAATTATTTAAGTATTTCAAACTTGTTTTAACAATAAAAGATTCAGCAAAGGCTGCAATATTAAGTCCTTTGGCCAAAAAGGGTGTTTTTTGAATAACAGAATATGACAGCAGAATATAACGCTTGAATTTCACACGTACAGATGCAGACAAGGCTGCAAATTAAGCATTTTGCACAAAATGGGTGTTTTTTGAATAACAGAATATGACAGTAGTATAGAACGCTTCAATTTCACACGTACAGATGCAGCAAGGGCTGTAAAATGGTGTATTTTGCCCAAAAAGGGTGTTTTTTTTAAAACCCAGAAAATTATTGCTGTATTTCTAGCTTAAATTACACACTGACTAATGATGCAAAGGCACCAGATGTAGGATATTGCCAAAAATTGGTGTTTTTTTAAACCCAGATTATTATTGCAGTATTTCAAGCTTGGATTTCAATGTCACAAAAGCACATATGCAGTGCTGGTGCACTGAGCTTGCATTAAATGGCCGCCGCCGCCGCCGCCCACCTAACTAACAGATGGATAAAAGTAATTTTTCTCTGTCACTGGGCTCAGGACAGGGTTAAGATTGTGCACTGCACCCACACAACAAAATCTATGTAGATCGCTGAGTTCAATTGCAGTACTGATTAAAGTTTCTTTCCTATTCTCTCCCTCACAGCAGCAGCATCCTATCCCTACACTAAACACAGCAGAGTGACTTGCAGCGCTACGTGACTCTAGCTTATATAGAGGCTGGGTAACATGCTGCACTGGCCAATCATAGCCATGCCATTAGTAGGCATGGCTGTGATGGCTTCTAAGGGCACAGAGTTAAACGCTTGTTGATTGGCTGCTCTGCAGCCATTCAAAAAGCGCAGATAAATCGCCGAACACCAAACCCGATTCTTTACTGAAATGTTCGGGGTCCAAAAATCCTAGAGTTCGGTACGAACCCGAACTTTACAGTTCAAGTTTGCTCAACCCTACTTGACACCAATAATCTGGTTAAAAAAATCGGAAATCAAAGGAAGAGGGTAAGGTGTATGGATAGTAATCTGATTGAGTTCGCAAAAATCCAGACATGGCCGAAGACCTCCATCTTTTTTTTTTTATTTATTACAAAAAAGAACCCTGCAGCCACTGGAGCCTTGGAAGGTCTTATGTGCCCTTTCTTCAAACTCTCGGCAATATATTCTCTCATGATTTTTCTTTCAGGTTCAGAAAGATTATACAACTTAGATTTAGGCAATTTAGCCCCGGGAATAAGATTGACAGGGCAATCATATTCCCGATGGGAAGGTAAATCCTGACATCCACTCTCAGAAAACACATCGGCAAACTTGGATATAAAAGAGGGTACAGCCTTAGTAGTAATAACAGAAAAGGATGCATTGAGACAATTATCAATGCAATAGTCCCCCCAATCCAGAATCTGCCTAGCTTGCCAATCGATAGTTGGATTATGCTTGGCAAGCCACGGGAAACCCAGAACCATAGGTGCAGGGAGATCTTCCAAGACAAACCATGAGAACTTCTTTATGAAAGTCACCCACTCTTAATCTGATATCATGCAAAACTTGCGACAAGCACCTCTGAGAAAAAGGGGCATAATCAATAGCAAATACAGGAATGTCTTTTTTTTAATGTACTTGATGATAACCTGTGCATGCGGACAAACTGAGCATCAATCATGTTCTCCCGGGCCCGCTGTCGATAAATACTTCAATTCCCACAATTTTTTACTCTAGCACCACCTCGGCAGTCAGGAGAAATCGGGTACTATCAGCAAAGGACAAATGCACATTCTCTGACTCCCCACTCACACTTCCAATAGTCAGATGGGATTTAGACACCCTTTTTTGTATCTCTTTTTGCCACTGAATGCTTGGACATATATTGACAAAATGTCCCCTTTGACTGCAGAAAAAACATACTCCCTGCTTGCAAGCAGATCCCTGAGTTGCTCCCCCTAATTGCATGGGTTCATCCCCAGGTATCAGCTCAGGAGTCTCTTCACCCAAAGAGTTAAAGGAATACGGTATGTTATGTAATCCTGAGAGAGTGGGCCCTTAGATCTCTTTCTCAGGCATCTATCAATACTTACAGCCAAAGACATAGCGGCTTCCAAAGACTCAGGATTCTCATGAAAGGCCAAAGCGTCCTTTAGCCTCTCAGATAATCCCTGACAAAACTGGCTACGGAGAACAATATAGTTCCACTCAGTATACGTAGCCCACCTCCTAAATTTGGAACAATAGACCTCTGCCAAATGCTCTCCCTGATCCAGGCCGCGTAATTTCGTCTTGGCCAGGAAGGTTTGGTCCGTGTCATCATAGATGAGACCTACAGCTCCAAAAAATGCATCTACTGATCGGAGTGATCTGGTCGGCAGAGAAAAAGCCCAAGACTGAGCGTCCCCTTTAAGCAATTA
The DNA here is from genome assembly GCF_014858855.1 of Bufo gargarizans. NCBI lineage: Eukaryota > Metazoa > Chordata > Amphibia > Anura > Bufonidae > Bufo > Bufo gargarizans. Next base: position 249,101,703 of record NC_058083.1, on the reverse strand, counting down.
AATAATCACACTTACTCTCTGGCTCTCATCATCAGATGAGTGCGGACGCAAGTTAAAGTACCATTTGCATGCTTCCCTGAACCAAATAAAATTATCACTCTCCCCAGAGAATCCATCCAGGAGAGCAACTTTAGGTTCAGGACAGGTCAGCAAAAGGTGCACAGGTCAAGCTTAGAGTCTTGACCAAATATCCCAATTTGAATGAGTTATATAACCTGATCCATTGAGGGGATCAAAGGGATTAAAACTTAGCATTTAATGGTGATCAATTAGAAAAAATGGCACAAAAAAAGGAAACATATAAATATTAAATAGACAGGCCCAAATGGGCCAAACACAATTGCGCGAATACCAGTATCAAGAAATGGAACGTTCTCATCCGGATGGTTGATGAGTGGGCCGTTCTCTGTAGATGGAACCTAGGTGACAAGGTCGCAGGTGCGGAGTCCGGTGCAAGGCGGGTGCTGGTGCTGGTTACAGGACTTCGTGCAGTAAGGATGGTACCGAAGGTGCTGGACGGTAGGCAGGGTCGGGAAAATTAATCCCTAGTGTGTCCCTAATGATGGGGGAGGGGCTAGTCGACCCTACCTACCTATACGGAGTACTTGCTCCGCAAGGAGCGACCCCGTCCGGATACCTAACCCTGGTGGGGCCGGTGTCCCTAATAAGCCCTAGCAATGTCCCTTTTTTTTTTTTTTCGACGTGTCACGTTTCAGTTTAGACTAACTCATCAGGGGACGTGAAAAATGGGCTAGCAGGCACTTTGTGCCTGAGAGGCGAAAAAATGCTGTTGGCTAGACCTGTGGCAGGGACTAACCGTAGCAATGGGAGCTTATAGCAGTAAAACAGAAAGAGTAGCTGTTTAAAACTGCCAAAAGGTCCAGTGGGGCCTATTTAGACTCCGGGTGCAGTGGCCAGGCCAGTGGGACTGGACCACCAAAAATCCTACAGGTGGGACCGCAGATGCTGGATGGCCAGTGGGCTGTCCAGACACATAAATAAGGACGCCAAAACGGCGAAATGCGGTCACTGTGGGGCCCAAATCAAGGGTATGAAATGAGGGGCTGTCAGCACTGTTAATCCTGAAAAGTGCCGTTTAAATAACGAGAGCCAGAGCGCGCCCTTTCGCAGGCACGCCCCCTCCGGATGTCACATGGGGACCGGGAAGGCTGAATCATGTGAGCCGCAGATCTGCGTGCGCTGAAGCGCAGCTTCGGGCGGCGTGTGCGCTCCACATGCCGCCACAGCGGCCGCACCTCAGGGACGGGGCGGAGTCAGGTGGAACGCATGTGGAACGCAGACGCCAGCCGAGGACGCCGCGAGCGCACGCAGAAGAGTAGGAGGGGAAAGGTAAAGCAACTGGGGGCGGGTCTGGCTTCCTAGCAACCGGACGCCGCGCAGAAACGCGCGGTGAGCCGGTGGCTATAGTGTGAGACCTGCGTGTCAGCGGTCTCAAGAAAAAAGGGGAGAGAAAGATGCTCTCAGCCTCAGAGCTTAATTGGGAGGAAAGACATAAGCAAGGAGGCCCATATGCTGTACCAGAGAGCCGGCAGAGAGATCAGGAGGCATAGAGGACAAGAAATAATTGTGACTAAATAAATTATGATGTTGAGAAAAAATCAATGAAGCAGAGGGGCTGAACAATAAGACCGATATAATACCGATATAATGTCATAAACTGTTCACAGAAAGCAGCTAAAATTAAGCTGTTCATTGAGCCCCAATGGTGTCATGGATTTAAGATAGTATATCCAGCGGAGTTCACGCTGAAGAATTAGCCGGTCCCAATCACCTCCACGACACGGCGGGAGGACCCGGTCAATGCCCATGAAAGTCACATGGGCAGTGCCGTTGTGATGGGTACGGATGTGGTTGGCTATAGGCGTGTCCTTACTCTTTGAAATGTCGTTGAGGTGTTCACCCACCCGCCTGCGAAACTCTCGGATGGTCTTGCCAACATATTCCTTGCCGCATTCGCAGGCTAGGCGGTAAATCACCCCCCGGGTCTTACAGTTGATAAAATGGTTAATAGTGTAGACCTTACCGGTGTTGTTACTGCGAAAGGTCCTGCCTGTTTGCAGATGGCTGCATGCAATGCACCCACTGCATCTGTAACAGCCTTTGATGTTTGACTGCAACCAGGCGGTTCCCGCGGGTACAGGCGGTATAAATTCACTTGAGACCAATCTGTCACGGAGGTTACGGCCCCTGCGGTAGGTGATATTAGAGTGAGGTCCTAGGACCTCTCTAAGATCTGGATCCATCATGAGGACACCCCAGTTTTGGGATAGGATATTGCGAATTTCAGGTGCTGCACGGTTAAAGGTGCTGATCAGGCGGATAAGATTACCCGTCTGCTCCTGATGGGATTTAGGAATTAGAAGGTCTGTACGGTCTGCCTGGAGTGCTGCTCTGAAAGCCAATCGCAATACCCTATCAGGGTATCCCCTCTGAAGGAATCTCAGACGCAGATCCGCAGCCTGACGAATAAATTCCTTTTTGGAGGAACAGTTTCTCCTAAGGCGGAGGTACTGGCCTTTTGGGATGCCTTTCTTAAGCGGGAGCGGGTGACTGCTTTCCCACCTAAGCAAGTTGTTGGTTGAACTGGGCTTCCTATACACAGTCGTGGTCAGTTCTCCCTCCGCTGTTTTGGAGATAAGGACGTCCAAAAATGGTAACTGGGCAATGTTATTCTCGCTGGTGAAGCGAAGGCCTATATTGTTGATGTTAAGCGCTTTCACCAGAGAGCAGAAGGATACTTCATCACTGTTCCAGATGATGAAGATGTCGTCAATGTATCGCGCCCACAGTCCCACAGGGTCCAAAAGTACGGATCCGGTGTCTGTAAACACCAGGGTTTCTTCCCACCAGCCCAGGAACAAATTAGCATACGATGGGGCACAGGGGCTCCCCATCGTGGTGCCCCTGAGCTGGTGGTAGATCCTGCCGTTGAAGGAGAACACGTTGTGAGTAAGCGTGAACTCCAACAGACGGAGAATGAACAGACTGTGGGCGCGATACTGACGACCTCGACTACTCAGAAAATGTTCGACGGCCTTGAGGCCTAGTGGATGTGGAATGCTAGAGTAGAGTGCCTCCACATCTATACTGGCCAATAGGCTATTCGCCTCTGTGTAAATGCCCTTGTCACAGCCAGACAGCTGAGAAGCTCTGACAGAGGCCTTTCAGAACCTCCCCCTTGAGTTTCTGTGTTGTGGTATTCAGCTCCTCCTCTCATTAGTCTCTCTCAGCTGTCATGTGTTGGACTAATTGCTTCCCTTTAAATTCTTCCCCAGAAGGCTTTTCTGGGCGGCTTATATTTCTTCCTGGAGTATGTGTGCATGCCCATCTGGTTCTCCTCTCCTCTACAAAGTTAAGTGTTATACTGTTATCTATTATTTTCTGTTTGCTGGATCCCAGGTGACCCTGACTCCCTCCGTGTCTGGTGTAGGGAGCCGGTGGTCGTGTCCCCTCACTATTGTAGGGTGCTCAGGGGTTATATAGTCAAGTTACGTGGATATGCATACCTCCACCATTCGGATCTATGCATAGGCTGAGCAGCCAGGGAAAGTGCCAGGTCTTCTACAGGGGTCTCCCTTTCGTTCCTTAGCTTTTGGATCCAGCGAGTCATTTATGCATGTTGTTTTGCCTTGTTACCTGTACACATTCCGTGACAGCCCTCCAACCGTTTCAGAAGGTCTGTCGTGTCACGAGTGTAAGATGGTAGTGTAGTCACAAATGGAGCCAGAATTTTATCTACGTAAATCCCTGCATTTTGGCATAGGTTATCCACCCCAGAGACTATGGGTCGTCCCCTGAGTGGATTGACCCCCTTATGCAATTTAGGGAGGCAATAGAACGTTGCCATGCGGGGGCACGGGGGAAATAAGAACTTGAATTCTTCCTCAGAGATGAGATTTGCCAACTTGGCCTCTTCAAGAATGGATCTGAGTTCAGATCTGAATTCATTGGATGGATCTCGTGGTAGTACCTCATAGGTGGAGGGATCGTTCAGTAGAGACTCACACATTGCTCTATACTGACCTTGGTCCATGACCACCGTGTTGCCCCCTTTGTCCGAGGGTTTGATTACAATAGACCGATCACTCTCAAGATCGGAAATCACGGTGGCCTGGGCCCGGTCAACGTTAGAGCAGTGTGAAGGCCTGATTTCTTCGACCTGGTGTGAGACCAGGTCCAAGAATACATCAATGCAAGATGGATCAGCGGATGCTGGCAGCATTTTATTATTTTTCATTTTGAGGTCAGTGAATGGACCCAGTCCGTCGTGTTGTGGTGGCCCCTTATCAAGGTCAAAGAGCAAGCGTACGTCTGATAGGATTTCAACCGGGATACCCAGTTCACGACACTGTCTCCTCTCTTGTAATTTGAAAAATTTATGCCAACGTAATTTCCGAACGAATAAATTGAGGTCCTTGATGGTGTCGAATCTATCGAAACTAGGGGTAGGGACAAAAGAGAGGCCCAGTTGGAGGACCTGCGTCTCGATGGTGCTGAGTGGACGGGAAGACAGATTAACAACCTGAGGGCCTAGGGGTTTGGAGGTTGTTGGACTCGGTTGCGTAGTGGGTATTGTGAGAGTGGCGGGTTGGATTGTCCTTGGTTGGGGGTACCCCCTAAAAAACGGTGATCCCTTCCACGTGAGCTTCCTCGTCTACGCCCCCTACGACTCCCTCCCCGTGGGGATTGTCTATTACCCTTAGGTAAACTGTCTGAGTCTGAGTAGTCAGTTTCTGTGGAAGAAAGGTCAGTCTGTACAGCACCAGTCTCACCTCTGTGAGCTATGGAGGAGTAGATTCTGTTCTCCTTAAAGTCTCGCACAAATTGGCGGTGCTTCCGTTCCTTGAGATGATACTGATATTTGTCGAGGTAATTTTGGAGTTGCTTCTCCTTAATGGGAAAATCCGCCTCGTGTGCAAAGGTCTGGGCAGCTTCTATGCTCACAGTTAGTTTTTTATTTAAAGTTTCAAGTTTATTTTTCTCTTCAGCTAGTAGGAGACGCATCAGCCGCAGGGAGCTATTGGTGGCCTCCTGCTCCCACTTACTGAGGAAGCCTGGGCTCCTGAATCTGGCCGCGGGCAGCAGCGAGATTCGGAGTCCGCGAGGGACGATATTGTGTTTAAGATAGCTCTCTAGGCTCTGCGTCTCCCACCAGGAGAGAATCTGGTCTCTGTAAACATCCGTGAGTTCCTTAAAAGCAGCGTTAAAGGAAGGGATGTATTTTTTCTGTGAGAATTCCTTGTCCGAGAACACCTCCTGAGCCTCTACCAGCCAACTGTCCGCACTGAAGCCAGTTGCCAGAAAACCAGCCATGCTCTGGGAATAAAGAAAGTCTACAAAAGGTGCACAGGTCAAGCTTAGAGTCTTGACCAAATATCCCAATTTGAATGAGTTATATAACCTGATCCATTGAGGGGATCAAAGGGATTAAAACTTAGCATTTAATGGTGATCAATTAGGAAAAAATGGCACAAAAAAAGGAAACATATAAATATTAAATAGACAGGCCCAAATGGGCCAAACACAATTGCACGAATACCAGTATCAAGAAATGGAACGTTCTCACCCGGATGGTTGATGAGTGGGCCGATCTCTGTAGATGGAACCTAGGTGACAAGGTCGCAGGTGCGGAGTCCGGTGCAAGGCGGGTGCTGGTGCTGGTTACAGGACTTCGTGCAGTAAGAATGGTACCGAAGGTGCTGGACGGTAGGCAGGGTCGGGAAAATTAATCCCTAGTGTGTCCCTAATGATGGGGGAGGGGCTAGTCGACCCTACCTACCTATACGGAGTACTTGCTCCGCAAGGAGCGACCCCGTCCGGATACCTAACCCTGGTGGGGCCGGTGTCCCTAATAAGCCCTAGCAATGTCCCGACGTGTCACGTTTCAGTTTAGACTAACTCATCAGGGGACGTGAAAAAATGGGCTAGCAGGCACTTTGTGCCTGAGAGGCGAAAAAATGCTGTTGGCTAGACCTGTGGCAGGGACTAACCGTAGCAATGGGAGCTTATAGCAGTAAAACAGAAAGAGTAGCTGTTTAAAACTGCCAAAAGGTCCAGTGGGGCCTATTCAGACTCCGGGTGCAGTGGCCAGGCCAGTGGGACTGGACCACCAAAAATCCTACAGGTGGGACCGCAAATGTTTCGCCGAATCACGGCGTCCTCAGGGGTTCGGGCAGTGTGTGTCACACACTGCCCGAACCCCTGAGGACGCCGTGATTCGGCGAAACATGTCGGGGGGCAGCGTGAGGCTCTAATTTTAAACAGTAGTCACTGGAGTCACAGTATACGAAGGAACCCTAGATACAGTGCCGATAATAAAGTCAGGCAAACGCGTAGCCTGCTATGGCAACAGTGTGTCTAGACATTAAGTGATCAATAAAGGCCAGTGACACTGAATTTTAAAACACAATTGTTATGTCGGTACACTTTCACAATGGAAGCACTCATCTTCCGGCTGCTGCTGTGCCCTGCCGCTGGCCGCCCCCACTTGCCACCAGGGCAGCGGCCTTGCGGCACTCAGGCCTGCCGGCCTATCGGGAAATTTCCCGGTATCCTGGCAGGCCTATCCGGCCCTGAATTTAACCCACGAGTTGCCAGTCTCTCCGATCTCCTGGTACCTGCCACACGAACGTCCGTGACACTTACATAGAGAATTCTATCAGTCAAATGAAAATCATATAAAGTACCAAAACAATATTATGTTATGATGCCCAAATAACACCACTGTAATACATTATAGCAGGAATGCTTAACCTGTGGCCCTGAAGCTGTTGCAAAACTACAACTCCCAGCATGCCCAGACAACCTACAGCTATCAGCCTGCAGCAGAGCATGATGGGATTTGTAGTTTTGCAACAGCTGGAGGGCCTCAGGTTGAGCATCCCTACATTATACCATTTTAAACGGTACTTAGATAAATAGTGCATACCGGATCTGTCTTACAGTGCTTCGATAAAGAGTGTCTATGGTACATACAGTTATCAGAAATTGCAATAATGTAAAAACCCAGATCAAGCCTCATTATTTTCTAGACATAGTAAATAGTGTGTATAGTATTCTAGTATTGTAATTTTGGACCCAAATTAAAAATAAATTGAGTGCTTTAGTAAATAATACATATAGTACTGTTAATCAGAACTAAGACATTGCTTAAATAGTGTCATAACGAGTCCAGATAAATGGTGCATACAGCACATACAATATCCAGATAGTGCCATATCCTAACCAGATAAATAGTGCTGCCAGAACCTTTTAGCAATGTAATTCTCCCAGGACTCCCTGCTATATTTGGCACTTGGCATGGAGATTTCATCATGTCAAGTTTATAGCTGAATGTCCTCATTACTTCATTGTACCTAACCTGTATTGAAATTCCAGAGTGCAGGCTTGCACAATTGCAGCATTACACTAGCCTATGTTTCATAGACTTCATGCAGACACAAGTAAGAAGAAGTATGCAAAATACACTTTCGTCCAGCCACAAATCTATGAGCCCGATAGCACATTCATAAGTATGACTGATCCCAAACCCTGTCTCATCTTTAGGGTCCATTCATATGACCGTATTTTTAATTCCATATCCATTCCGCTATTTTGTGGATCTGATGTGGACCCATTCATTTCAATGGTGCCACAAAAGATGCAGACAGCACACTGCATGCTTTCCGCATCCACTCGTCCATTTCACGACTCCGTAAAAAAAGATAGAACATGTCCTATTCTTGTCTGTTTTGCAGATAAGGATAGGCATTTCTATCACAGGGCTAGACTTTCCGATCTGCAAAAAATGGATACGGTCGTGTAAATGCATCCTTAGACTGTTGGATTTTTTGGGGTCTGTTAGGCTACTTTTACACTAGCGTTTTGGATTTCCGTTTGTGAGATCCGTTCAGGGCTCTTACAAGCAGTCCAAAACGGATCAGATTTGCCCTAATGCATTCTGAATGGAAAAAGATCGAATGCATCAGTTTGCCTCTGTTCAGTCACCATTCTGCTCTGGAGGCGGACACCAAAACATTGCCTGCAGCGTTTTTCTGTCCATCCTGGGATACGGAGTGAGACGGATCCGTCCTGACACACAATGTAAGTCAATGGGGACAGATCCATTTTCTCTGACACAATAGAAAACAGATCCGTCCCATTGCCTTTCAATGGAGTTCATGACAAATCTGTCTTGACTATGTTAAAGATAGTACAACCAGATCCGTTCATGATGGATGCATTCAGTTGTATTATTGTAACGGAAGTGTTTTTGCAGATCCATGATGGATCCGCAAAAAATGCTAGTGTGAAAGTAGCCTTAGAATCTAGTCAATCATTTCTACTTTAGTATTGAATACTATGTTTTTTTTTTAATTCTATTTAAATCTTCTATTTAATGTTTTGTCCACACTAAAGATGAGTAATAAAATTATAGATTCAACATTATACAATATGGCTTACAGTCATGCTTGAAAGTATGCGAACCCTTTAGAATTTTCTATATTTCTGTATAAATGTTCACAAATATCAAACTTTAAGGTGCACATTTATTGAGACTGGCATTTTGGACACTGGTCTTATAAACCTCTAAGCCAGTGATGTCAAACTCGTGGCCCTCCAGCTGTTGCAAAACTACAACTCCCATCATGCCTGGGCATACTACAGCTATCAGGGAATGATGGGAGTTGTAGTTTTGCAACATCTGGAGGGCCATGAGTTTGACATCCATGCTCTAAGCTAACGGTAGATCCTCAGGCAGTTCTAAATGTAAGACAGCTTGCTTGCTGTCTTACATTTAAACTTTTTTTTCTACACCTTAAACAGGCTTAGAAAACGGTAAATGAGATAGGCCTGACAGTTATAATATAATATAGGCGTATTTCTGCTTAATCAATGACTAAATTTATTGAGGAAATTGGTCAAATATCACATGTCTTTGAGTGGAAAAAGTATGTGAATCTTTAGGATTAAGCGATAGTCTGAAAGTGAAATTAGAGTCAGGTGTTTTCAATCAATCTGGTGACTATCAACTGAGTGGGCAACCTGCTTTATTTAAAGTCATATTTTCACAAAATGTCTGTGAAAGTATATCATTGCATAAACCAAGTAGATTTCTGAGGACCTAAATGTTAATGCTTATCAGGCTGGAAAAGGTTACAAACCTATCTCAAGAGTTTGGACAGCAACAATCCACAGTCAGATAGATTAAAGAAAATTAAAGATCAGTGAAGATCACATCAAGAGTAAGATGTGTAATAGACTGTGAGAACACAAAGATACCCAAGGTAACTTCTAAGCAACAAAAGGCCTTTCTTCCATTGGCTAATGTTGATGTCAATATCAGATCTGCAAAGTCCAACTCCAGGCACCTCTGCAGATCAGCCATTTTCACGTGCTCTAACTTCAGAATCATTGACAGGAACTACACAGCTCTATCTTCTTGAATGGGGACAGTGTTGCAGTTGCCAGACTTGACTACTACACAATGGATAGAGCTGTCATTTCGGTTCCTGATCCTGACACCATGCTTCTGAAAATGGCATTCTAGGAGTTGGATCCTATCTAATTTAACACAGATGATCTGTCTTAAGGATGGGTCATCGATATGTAAGTCCCAGATAACACCTTTAGTATATCCAATTTCCTTCTCTTGCTCTGTTGTTTCCAGGTTTATTCCTTTTGATGTGTTTGTAAGTATTCTGACTACTGCAGCCTAGGTGCATTACTGTACATTTGTCGACATTGAAATTCATCTGCCTTGTTCTTGACCATGTTGTCAGGCTCTCTAGGTCTTTCTGTAATATTCTACAATAAAATTGAGTTTTAAGCATCCTACAAAAACAAAAATCTAATCTATCTGTCTGCCTGTCTTATATAAACTCTCATATAAACTCATTCATCCATCTACCGTACCTACAATATTTTGTATTTTAAATACATTTTTCTACTGAATTATATTATCATGGCCATTGTCATGTTTGAATAATCTTGTTTGATGTATTATATATGCATGCTTTAATTTATTCTTTTTTTCCCCTCAAAATTGTCCAGATATTAGTAGTTAGTTCCGGCTCAGTCCTTGAATGTGATTAAATTCTCCCCTTTGTGACTGTCTTAAACTAAATCACTTGCATAATTGTCATTTGAAGGTTAAGTTCAGTGACATGCATGACACTTTTCGATATTTCACAGTAAAAGTTTAGGTGTTATTAAGGATAAGTATTCACAAAATATTACCAAACAGAAACTACAATGGTAATAATTCATCAACTCTATAATATGTGGGGAAACTAAGTAACTTAAAATGTGGAACTTTTTGGATCATGTATTAAATAAAATGTTAAGTTTTGATCACTCGTCAAGACAAAATATTAATTTGCATGCTAATTGCCTTTAACAGGAAATGACAACCTAAAAGAACAGTTCCAACAGTATTTTTTTTATAGCAGCTTTAATTAAGATATTAACACATTACAAATGGCTTACTCTATCGATCAATATACCTGCAGAAATTCTGTTGCTCCATTTTCCTTCTGCAGACTGCATGTTTATTTTATTTGGCTGTTAAGGATTTAGGCCCCCATACACAGTAGTGTATTGTCGGCCAAACCCGCCAAGAAAGGCCATTTCAGCCAACAGTTTAATGTGCGTAGGAAGCTCCTGACCCTCCGCAGACAAATGATGTTGGAGGACAGAAGGATTAGGCGAAAGTGAACATTTTTGCCTGTTCTTTTTGTTCTCCCAGGAAATAAGCCATCAGCAGAGGTGTTTGGCAGAGGATTTCTCTCTCCTCCTCCCACTGAATACACATTGGCGGAACATGTATGTGTGTGGGGGAGTTAGGAGAGATAGCTTTCTGTCATATAATCGTTTGGCTGACAACTATTGAATGTGTATGCTAGCCTTAATATTTGTGTTCTGGAGAGCAGAAAAAAAAGGCTACAGAAGGAGCAATCAGACATCGCACCTAACACTTTTACGTTGAATGGGCTTGAGCAGCCTTCAAAGTATGGCAGTATATGCAGGCTTCAAAAGACAAATACAGCACTATTTTTATTTTTTTTAAAAAATGCAAAATAATTTTTCATTCTTTACTACTGTCAATGCAATTTAAAAAAATCTGCAATCTAAGCAATGTTAAAACACAGTTTTGGCAATATAGATTGAGAAACATACATTTCTGATGTTTAGTTATTTTTACACAAAAATATTGAAAAGTGAGATAATGAGAGCAAAAGACATCTGTAAAAAAATGGTAAACTTAAAATGCTCAGAATGTTTTTACTTGTCAACAATCGACTTTAGATACAAAGGGGGTCATTTATTAAGACAGGCATTTTAGACTCCAGTCTTAATAAGGCCCTGCGCTGGCGGTGGATCCTCGTAAAGTTATGTAGAGGTGCCGGCCTCTACATAACGTCGGCAGATCCATCGGTGCTTCTAAATCTACACCAGCTCCCTTGCTGACATAGATTTAGACTATGTTCTATGCCTAAAACAGGCATAGAAAATGTCTGTCGGTCTGTCGGCCTGTTCTCTTTTTTAGCCCTGGTGTGAGCAGGGAAAAGTCGCAGATTGCAGCGTAAAGAAACTTTGAGCCGCAATCTGCGTAATAAATATTCCCAATATAGATGTATTTCTGTTAGTAAATAACCCCACACAAGATATAAAGTTGTTTTTATCACAAAATTGAAAAACTTTGTCTCTGCTTTTAGGAAGATCATAGTTAAAGGGAAATTGTCATTTTGCAGAGCTATTATTTTCAGCAGCAATGTCAATGCAAAGTTTTAATCTGCTGAACTGTGATCCTTCAATTGTTTTGAAAGTCGTTATTTGCATTGATCTACTTCAGAGCCTCTCCAGAGCCACTCGGATCAGAGCGGAGGGACTTCACAGTGGAGCAGAGTGGTTCACAGTGAACCACTGCCTCTTTGGCATTTTTGGGAGTTTTGCCTGGCAGAATTAAAGTTCCTGTATACTCATGATGATAAAAGTTTCACAAAAGATATTTGTGTTCCTTTCCACATCGCCAACTTTGTCAGCAGTTTTGCATAGTCAGAATTGCTGACAGACTACATTTAGCTTCAATGATCCCCCTAAAAGTGTGTACATCTCATTGTGTATATTCAACTTTCTAATCTTTAATTCCATTAGCTTCATTTTGATGCAGGCTGTACTCTCCTTTTCAATATGTGGCAGAGAAAAAAGAGACTTGTGTTAGTGCAACTGTTTATGTTTTCCTTGACGAGAGAGATGAAAGTGATGATAGATAAAGTAGATACATAAATAGATAGATAGATAGATAGATATGCTAGGCTCAATTCTTTTTAATGATATAATTAATTACTTTGTGGATGGTATTGCAAATAAGGTCAGTTTTTACTGACAATCCAAAACTTTGTAGGTTGCTTTAAACTCAGCTTGATTGTAATATATTATAGAAATATCTTGATAAGCCAGCAGCATGGGCAAGAACATGAGATGATTTTTAGTGTCAACAAATATAAAGCCATGCACCGAGGCCACAGTAAACATATTACTTCATATACATTGAGTGGAAAATATAGTTACAACAGAACATAAAAAGGACTTGGGTGTTCTGGTTACAAGTAAGCTAAGCAGTGGTACTCGATGTCAGTCAGTAACTGCAAAAGCAAATAAGATTTTACGGTGTATAAAAGAAGAGATGAAAACTCATGATCTCAAAATAATATAACCCCTGAATAAATACTGTGTAAGACCACATCCCCATATAGGATTCAGTTTTGGGCTCACATCCTCATGTTGAAAAGAATATAGACGTATAGGGTAATTTATCAAATTGGTGTAAAGTAGAAAAGGCTTAGTTGCCCATAGCAGCTTCCACCTTTCATTTTACAAAAGAGCCGTCAAAAATGAAAGGTGGAATCTGATTGGTTGCTATGGGCAACTGAGCCAGTTCTACTTTACACCAGTGTGATAAATGACCCCAGTACTGTCTATACTGTATGTCTCTATAGCCTCTATAGTGAGAGTTTATAATAACTAGGCTTGTTCCACTTGAAGATAGAGGTAACCGTATATATGTGTATAAATATATATTGCATGAGGTCAACACAAAGAATTGGCATGTCATTTATTAATTCTGGGAACTGTAAAAATAAAACCAGGAGACACTTACATGTGGAGGAAAGGTGTTTGCAGACATCAATATAGGAAAGGGCTCTTTACAACTTGTATTTCTGTAGTCAATGTGCTTTCAAGTACCGGTAGTTTTTTTTTTTTTGTACTCAACGTGAAACTTCTTCTTCTTATGCTGTGAAAATCTAAGATATTTTGCTGCAAAACATAAACACAGGTCTACATATTTCTTTTACCCAATGCTTCTCAAGAGAAGTGACATATTTATTCGAGACTGAAAGCTGTAAACAGCTCCTGATTGACATTCTTCCATTTGATTAGTACACACAAGAACCTCTACATTTAGTTCAAGGACAGATTTTCCTTTAAATGAACAGAGGTAGATTGCCCATTTTCGTCCACTTCTAGCTTTACAAAAGCTAATCACAGTGAAAACAATCAATTTAAAATCTGTTTGCAAAAGAGATATTTTATTAAGATAGAGTATACAATATACCTTTCAGTATCTATGCCAGTTTATACACTTTTCTGCCGCAGCATACAACCTTGAAAATGAAAACCCTCTGTGTCTGTCATTAATATCTATTAAATGCACAATATATTATTGATATGTCCAGCAAGTTGTCTAAGACTGAAAAATGAACAATGAGCACATTTTATTTAATACCATAAAGGTTATGTTTAAAAAAGCTGTGGCGAAAGATAAATAGATAGATAGATAGATAGATCTACAAATCAACCAAAATATTAAAACCAGGTGAAGTGAAGAACATTGATTATTTTCTAACAGTGGCACATGTCAAGCAGTGGGATATTACCGATTATTGCCTACTAAAGGTGGTCCAAGGAAGGACAACTGCTAAACTCTTAATAGTGTCATGGATGCTCACAGTTCATTGGTGTGTGTGGTGAGCAAAGGCTAACCAATCGAATTTAATCCCACAGAAAAGTATCAGTGCATTGAGATGCATTTCAAAGAATCCACTTCTTCCTCAGCCACTGAGGAAAAAGTTGGATGCTTCAAAACGCATCAAACATTGACATATGTTGGCTTTTTATTGATCCAGCAAGTCACCAATACTGATGTTAATTTATATACCAACTCCTGATTCTGATCAGAAGGACTGAATCTTTACTATACGCCAATGTTTTAGGCACCATCCACTGGCAGATGCTTAAAAAAAGTTGATCAATGGGACTGCCACACCAATCTGATATTGATGATACTTCTTGAGGATATTGAAAATCCCTTGAACTATTTTTAAACATTTCAGTGTTTCTTTTGTGGTTCAGTTTGTAACCTTAAGGCTACATGCACACAACCGTATGTGTTTTGCGGTGTATGCCATCAGTTTTTTTTTTGGCGGATCCATTGTAACAATGCCTCAAACAGAGAGGAATAGGACATGTTCTATTTTTTTTTTTTGCGTGGCTACGGAACGGACACACTGATGCCGACAGCACACGGTGTGCTGTCCTTTTTTGTGCGGATCCATTGAAATGAATGGGTCCGCATCCTATCCGCAAAAAAAAAAAAAAACGGAACGGACACAGAAACAAACAACGTTCGTGTGCATGTAGCTTTAAGAGATATGTTTAATAAGTAAAGAAAAAAGGATTAATTAAATACTGTCTGTATTCATTGAAAGAAAAAGGTCTAATATTAAGGCTGGGGGGAGAAAGGTTGCTAGTAGGGTTATAATTGGAAATGAGAGATTAAGTGTAATGAGGATAAAGGGAATGGAGAGGTTTCACTACAGAGAAGGACAGTTTTGTAATTAATACTCATCTTGCATTAGAGTACAGAATGTGATTACCTTCAGGCAGTATTTTAAAAGTCTGTAAGAGAAATATGTAAAGTAATGAAAGTCAAATTTACTTCTGAAATTTGAAATATTTGTTTCTTATAAACTTAAGCCATGTTGAAATTATTTAGTTCATTGTTAAAGGGCAATCAACTGTCAGATATCAGATAGTATTTTGCTAGGGCTCGTGTATAGCAGAGCTGTGTGCAGGAGGTGTATGGTGTTCTTTTCCTCTTATAACAATGTATGTTTCTCAGTGTTGTTAAGTTTTACAGAACTAGTTTCCGCAGAAGCAATACTTCTAAGGCTACCTTCACACTAGGAGCAGCCTTCTCCGGCAGGCTGTTCCGGCAGTTGAACAGCCTACCAGATCCGTGCTGCCGCTAGTACACTCGTGCTGCCGGAGGTCTGCTCCGGCGGCATTGACTATAATAGGGGCAGGCCGGAGTTCCGGCGGCAGCACGACAAACATGCCGAGAGGCGGCTGGAATAAAACTACGACATGGCATCTGATGGTGAATGTCATAATTTTTCATTTATATGGGACCCTACAGAAAAGCCTCCATTGAAGTCATGCAGAGGAACAATCAGGCTCCATAGACTTCTATGAGTGCTGCCTTATGGGTCTGTATAACACATTTGTTCATTTGCTTAAGGCCAGAGTTAATTACAAAACACTTGCCAAATAAGCTGATGTTCTAACCGAAGAATTCAAATTGACACTTGGATCAAAAAGTAATGTTTGTACAGAGCTATGGAATATGTCAGTACTATACAGGGAGTGCAGAATTATTAGGCAAATGAGTATTTTGACCACATCATCCTCTTTATGCATGTTGTCTTACTCCAAGCTGTATAGGCTCGAAAGCCTACTACCAATTAAGCATATTAGGTGATGTGCATCTCTGTAATGAGAAGGGGTGTGGTCTAATAACATCAACACCCTTTATCAGGTGTGCATAATTATTAGGCAACTTCCTTTCCTTTGGCAAAATGGGTCAAAAGAAGGACTTGACAGGCTCAGAAAAGTCAAAAATAGTGAGATATCTTGCAGAGGGATGCAGCACTCTTAAAATTACAAAGCTTCTGAAGCGTGATCATCGAACAATCAAGCGTTTCATTCAAAATAGTCAACAGGGTCGCAAGAAGCGTGTGGAAAAACCAAGGCGCAAAATAACTGCCCATGAATTGAGAAAAGTCAAGCGTGCAGCTGCCAAGATGCCACTTGCCACCAGTTTGGCCATATTTCAGAGCTGCAACATCACTGGAGCGCCCAAAAGCACAAGGTGTGCAATACTCAGAGACATGGCCAAGGTAAGAAAGGCTGAAAGACGACCACCACTGAACAAGACACACAAGCTGAAACGTCAAGACTGGGCCAAAAAATATCTCAAGACTGATTTTTCTAAGGTTTTGTGGACTGATGAAATGAGAGTGAGTCTTGATGGGCCAGATGGATGGGCCCGTGGCTGGATTGGTAAAGGGCAGAGAGCTCCAGTCCGACTCAGACGCCAGCAAGGTGGAGGTGGAGTACTGGTTTGGGATGGTATCATCAAAGATGAGCTTGTGGGGCCTTTTCGGGTTGAGGATGGAGTCAAGCTCAACTCCCAGTCCTACTGCCAGTTTCTGGAAGACACCTTCTTCAAGCAGTGGTACAGGAAGAAGTCTGCATCCTTCAAGAAAAACATGATTTTCATGCAGGACAATGCTCCATCACACGTGTCCAAGCACTCCACAGCGTGGCTGGCAAGAAAGGGTATAAAAGAAGAAAATCTAATGACATGGCCTCCTTGTTCACCTGATCTGAACCCCATTGAGAACCTGTGGTCCATCATCAAATGTGAGATTTACAAGGAGGGAAAACAGTACACCTCTCTGAACAGTGTCTGGGAGGCTGTGGTTGCTGCTGCACGCAATGTTGATGGTGAACAGATCAAAACACTTACAGAATCCATGGATGGCAGGCTTTTGAGTGTCCTTGCAAAGAAAGGTGGCTATATTGGTCACTGATTTGTTTTTGTTTTGTTTTTGAATGTCAGAAATGTATATTTGTGAATGTTGAGATGTTATATTGGTTTCACTGGTAAAAATAAATAATTGAAATGGGTATATATTTGTTTTTTGTTAAGTTGCCTAATAATTATGCACAGTAATAGTCACCTGCACACACAGATATCCCCCTAAAATAGCTAAAACTAAAAACAAACTAAAAACTACTTCCAAAAATATTCAGCTTTGATATTATTGAGTTTTTTGGGTTCATTGAGAACATGGTTGTTGTTCAATAATACAATTAATCCTCAAAAATACAACTTGCCTAATAATTCTGCACTCCCTGTATATCAGTGCATAAAATAAATACAGAGGTAGCTGATCTAAAATTGACTCTGATAACATGTGTAATCTCGTGACAAAAGCCATTGAAATCCATAGAAATGTCAGTTAACATTTATTTTGCCATTCTTTACTTAATCTATTAACCATCAACCATTTAGCTTGGCTGCATCTGCACTGTATATGAAATAGCTTAATTTTTACTAATATACTATATCCAATAGTCCAGTAATTGTTTATCTCCCACTACCTGCATTTTTTTGACTCTTTCATTACTGAAGTGTTTTGGGGAGGCTTGACTGGAAATGAAAAAAACAGTCTTGGCAGGCAATCACTAACAGCCCACATACAATATGGCATACTCTCTCCATAATTGCACAAAGTGGTCATTTAGAAGGATAAGTTTCCCTTTGACAATTGAATGGTCCTTTGCATTGAGAATACAGAAGCTGTTCAGTTGCCATAGCAGCTAGGAGCCTTTACACACTCTATTGCTAAAATCTCTTTCTCAAAATTTTCTGGTTGGAGAATAAATAATAGCAAAATGTCTGCAATTTGCATGGCGGTGTGCAGATCCAAATACAACTGGCAAACAATTTCTGAAGTCTGTAAGGTGTTTTAACATGTTTGCCCTCCGTGGCAGCAGGTTCTGAAAAGCTTTATGCAGGTTACCTTTCTGACTGACTTCTTGCTTGGCCATGAGAATTCTTTATCTTGTCTCTCTCACTCTTCCAAGTAGCTGTCAGAAATACAAGTGGCTCTAGGGATTAGACCTGGAGGCCCTGAGGAGAGGAGCACATTAAGTCATCTCCCTAACTATCTACCTCCCACTCACTGGAATTCTTTAGAACTCTCTAGCCAGGGGGTGGGGCCAGCCCCAACCTTGAGCTCCTATTAACTGTGGCCATGCCTACGCCATGCAATGACACTCTGGGTATGCATTACATCACATAATTTGCATAACATGCCATAACATGACGTTGCATTACCACTAGTACTGGAGTAAATATAAAAAAAGGATTGCGCTGCAAGAAAGAAATCTTCTCTGGGTAATAAGGTTCTTTTTATGCAATCTTCAGCTAATGGGACTGCATGCAAACTTCACAATCCAACACTGGTAGGAAACCTGTAGTGTGATGAGAAAGGGCACTATGGTGTAGTAAGCCCCAAACACCTAACGCCCCATGTGAATGGGCTATACTCACAGAACTCCGCTAGTGAAGGCGTGTAGGTATCTGAATAGTGTCCTTCTTCGGAATCTGTTACAAAGAAGAACACTATAGTGTAGTATGTAGCAACACTTTGCACTCCTGCAAACAGATTGTACTGGAGTACTGCATTATTTCTCCGTACCTTAAGCATAGCTTATTAGGGACATATCGATCTTACCATAAACTGCTAAGCTATTTTATTGCAGTATATGGAATGTTACCTAATGATTAAATGTTCAGACTCCCTATTAGTCCCTAAGACAGCTGAAAATAATTAAGAAAAGTAAAAAAAAATATCACTCAAAAAATATAATTACTTCCCTTTCCGAATTTTACAAATAAACTATTGTTTGTGTCACAGCTTCTAAATTATTAAAATATATCCCATATGGTGAATCACATTTTTTTTGTTCTTCTGACATGCAAAATATTGAATACAAAGTAATCAAAAAGTCATATGTAACCCAAAATGGTATCAATAAAAAACAGCCCACATACAAAGAGTGTGGAACTTAAGGGGTTGTCCGAGTTCAGAGCTGAACCCAGACAGACCCTTATTTTCACCCAGGCAGCCCCTCTGAGGCTAGCATCGGAGCATCTCATGCTCCGATGCGCTCCCTTGCCCTGCGCTAAATCATGGAGGGCAAGGTCTTTTTTGTTTTCAATAACACACTGCTGGGCAGAAACTTCCGCCCGGCAGTGTGTTTGGTGACGTCATTGGCTCTGATGGGTGGGCTTTAGCGCTGCCCTAGCCTTTTTACTGGCTAGGACAGCGCTAAATCCCGCCCATCAGTGCCGGTGACGTCACCGGGGTTCCTGGCAGTCCCATGGAGAGCCACGGTACGTCACCAACGTGTGGTGGGTGTTGTAGGCAGAGAACCATTTCCACAAGCAGTAAAGTCTTAATGCCATAAATGAGTAGTATATTACTGTCTGAATGTGATGCACAACCTTGGTGTATCTAAATAGGGATGAGCGAACCTGAACTGTATAGTTCGGGTTCGTACCGAATTTTGGGGTGTCCGTGACATGGACCCGAACCCGAACATTTTCGTAAAAGTCCGGGTTCGGGTTCGGTGTTCGTCGCTTTCTTGGCGCTTTTTGAAAGGCTGCAAAGCAGCCAATCAACAAGCGTCATACTACTTGCCCCAAGAGGCCGTCACAGCCATGCCTACTATTGGCATGGCTGTGATTGGCCAGTGCAGCATGTGACCCAGCCTCTATTTAAGCTGGAGTCACGTAGCGCCGCACGTCACTCTGCTCTGATCAGTGTAGGGAGAGGTTGCAGCTGCGACGTTAGGGCGAGATTAGGCAGTGATTAACTCCTCCAAAAGACTTAATTCAGTGATCGATCTACAGCTGTGGATCATTGAACTGCTGCTATTCAATTGCTCACTGTTTTTAGGCTGCCCAGAGCGTTTTTCAGTCACTTTTTTCTGGGGTGATCGGCGGCCATTTTGTGTCTTGTGGTGCGCCAGCACAAGCTGCCACTAAGTACATTTAACCATCAATAGTGTGGTTATTTTTTGGCTATATCCTACATCAGGGTCAAGCTGTCACCAAGTGCATTTAACCATCAATAGTGTGGTTATTTTTTGGCTATATCCTACATCAGGGTCAAGCTGTCACCAAGTGCATTTAACCATCAATAGTGTGGTTATTTTTTGGCTATATCCTACATATGGGGCAAGCTGTCACCAAGTGCATTTAACCATCAATAGTGTGGTTATTTTTGGGCTATATCCTACATCAGGGTCCAGCTGTCACCAAGTGCATTTAACCATCAATAGTGTGGTTATTTTTGGGCTATATCCTACATCAGGGTCAAGCTGTCACCAAGTGCATTTAACCATCAATAGTGTGGTTATTTTTTGGCTATATCCTACATCAGGGTCAAGCTGTCACCAAGTGCATTTAACCATCAATAGTGTGGTTATTTTTTGGCTATATCCTACATCAGGGTCAGGCTGTCACCAAGTGCATTTAACCATCAATAGTGTGGTTATTTTTTGGCTATACCCTACATCAGGGGCAAGCTGTCACCAAGTGCATTTAACCATCAATAGTGTGGTTATTTTTTGGCTATATCCCACATCAGGGGCAAGCTGTCACCAAGTGCATTTAACCATCAATAGTGTGGTTATTTTTTGGCTATATCCTACATCACGGGCTTGGCTGTGCTTGATATTTTATTGAGGGGTGAAATACAATTGCCAAAATAGCAGTACCCTAAATCTGGTGTTTCAGCTGTGGCCAGCCAATTGTAATTCTGTCTGCTGTCTAGCAAAGGATATATTTTTGTTCAGGGTTGAAATACAATTCCCAACTTAGCAATTTCCTAAATTAGTGGTTTCTACTGTATCAGGGCTACTTTAAATCTATTCATTAAAAGGGTATATAAGATTCAAGGTGCAGATAGGGTCATTTTCAATAACTTCACACACACGCTACTGTGCAATTCCAAGTCTAATTCTGTGTGTAAACGTATACCTGTCACCCAGCGCCTAAATAATAGGCCTCAAATTTATATTCATGTAAATCTGTCATTATTGCTGTGGCTGGTCAAGTTATTTCGTGTCCGTCAAAGCACAGTTTTTGTTCTGGGTTGAAATACAATTCCCAATTTAGCAATTCTCTAAATGAGTGGTTTCTGCTGTATTAGGCCTACTTTAAATCTATCCCTAAAAGGGTATATTAGATTCAAGGTGCAGATAGGGTCATTCTCAATAACTTCACACACACGCTACTGTGCAATTCCAAGTCTAATTCTGTGTGTAAACGTATACCTGTCACCCAGCGCCTAAATAATAGGCCTCAAATTTATATTCATCTAAATCTGCTGGTTATTGCTGTGGCTGGGCAAGTTATTTAGTGTCCGTCAAAGCACAGTTTTTGTTCTGGGTTGAAATACAATTCCCAATTTAGCAATTCTCTAAATTAGTGGTTTCTGCTGTATCAGGCCTACTTTAAATCTATCCCTAAAAGGGTATATTAGATTCAAGGTGCAGATAGGGTCATTCTCAATAACTTCACACACACGCTACTGTGCAATTCCAAGTCTAATTCTGTGTGTAAACGTATACCTGTCACCCAGCGCCTAAATAATAGGCCCTTAAATTTATATTCATCTAAATCTGCTGGTTATTGCTGTGGCTGGGCAAGTTATTTAGTGTCCGTCAAAGCACAGTTTTTGTTCTGGGTTGAAATACAATTCCCAATTTAGCAATTCTCTAAATTAGTGGTTTCTGCTGTATCAGGCCTACTTTAAATCTATCCCTAAAAGGGTATATTAGATTCAAGGTGCAGATAGAGTCATTCTCAATAACTTCACACACACGCTACTGTGCAATTCCAAGTCTAATTCTGTCCGTAAACGTATACCTGTCATCCAGCGCCTAAATACTAAGCCTCAAATTTATATTCAGCTAAATCTGTCGTCACTGCTGTGCCTTTATTAGTGTAATACGGTACCTAAATAGATAGCCAGATAGTGTTAGGTGTCTGTAAAAAAAGGCCTGAATTTGAATTCAATACATTGGGCCAAATAATATTTTTGTTGTTGTGGTGAACGGTAACAATGAGGAAAACATCTAGTAAGGGACGCGGACGCGGACATGGTCATGGTGGTGTTAGTGGACCTTCTGGTGCTCAGAGAGGACGTGGCCGTTCTGCCACAGCCACACGTCCTAGTGTACCAACTACCTCAGGTCCCAGTAGCCACCATAATTTACAGCGATATTGTGGGTGGGGCCCAATGCCGTTCTAAGGATGGTAAGGCCTGAGCAGGTACAGGCATTAGTCAATTGGGGGGCCGACAGTGGATCCAGCACGTTCACATTATCTCCCACCCAGTCTTCTGCAGAAAGCGCACAGATGGCGCCTGGAAACCAAGCCCATCAGTCTGTCACATCACCCCCATGCATACCAGAGAAACTGTCTGAGCCTCAAGTCATGCAGCAGTCTCTTATGCTGTTTGAAGACTCCGCTGCCAGGGTTTTCCAAGGGCATCCACCTAGCCCTTCCCCAGCGGTGGAAGACATAGAATGCACTGACGCACAACCACTTATGTTTCCTGATGATGAGGACATGGGAATACCACCTCAGCACGTCTCTGATGATGACGAAACACAGGTGCCAACTGCTGCGTCTTTCTGCAGTGTGCAGACTGAACAGGAGGTCAGGGATCAGGACTGGGTGGAAGACGATGCAGGGGACGATGAGGTCCTAGACCCCACATGGAATGAAGGTCGTGCCACTGACTTTCACAGTTCCGAGGAAGAGGCAGTGGTTAGACCGAGCCAACAGAGTAGCAAAAGAGGGAGCAGTGGGCAAAAGCAGAACACCCGCCGCCAAGAGACTCCGCCTGCTACTGACCGCCGCCATCTGGGACCGAGCACCCCAAAGGCAGCTTCAAGGAGTTCCCTGGCATGGCACTACATCAAACAATGTGCTGACAACAAGACCCGAGTGGTTTGCACGCTGTGCCATCAGAGCCTGAAGCGAGGCATTAACGTTCTGAACCTTAGCACAACCGGCATGACCAGGCACCTGCATGCAAAGCATGAACTGCAGTGGAGTAAACACCTTAAAAACAAGGAAGTCACTCAGGCTCCCCCTGCTACCCCTTCTGCTGCTGCCGCCTCGGCGTCTTCTGCTGCTGCCGCCTCGGCCTCTTCCTCCGCCTCTGGAGGAACGTTGGCACCTGCCGCCCAGCAAACAGAGGATGTACCACCAACACCACCACCACCTCCGTCACTAAGCATCTCAACCATGTCACACGCCAGCGTTCAGCTCTCCATCTCACAAACATTTGAGAGAAAGCGTAAATTCCCACCTAGCCACCCTCGATCCCTGGCCCTGAATGCCAGCATTTCTAAACTACTGGCCTATGAAATGCTGTCATTTAGTCTGGTGGACACAGACAGTTTCAAACAGCTCATGTCGCTTGCTGTCCCACTGTATGTTGTTCCCAGCAGGCACTACTTCTCCAAGAGAGCCGTGCCTTCTCTGCACAACCAAGTATCCGATAAAATCAAGTGTGCACTGCGCAACGCCATCTGTGGCAAGGTCCACCTAACCACAGATATGTGGACCAGTAAGCACGGCCAGGGACGCTATATCTCCCTAACTGCACACTGGGTAAATGTAGTGGTGGCTGGGCCCCAGGCGGAGAGCTGTTTGGCGCACGTCCTTCCGCCGCCAAGGATCGCAGGGCAACATTCTTTGCCTCCTGTTGCCACCTCCTCCTACTCAGCTTCCTCCTCCTCTTCTTCCACCTGCTCATCCAGTCAGCCACACACCTTCACCACCAACTTCAGCACAGCCCGGGGTAAACGTCAGCAGGCCATTCTGAAGCTCATATGTTTGGGGGACAGGCCCCACACCGCACAGGAGTTGTGGCGGGGTATAGAACAACAGACCGACGAGTGGTTGCTGCCGGTGAGTCTCAAGCCCGGCCTGGTGGTGTGCGATAATGGGCGAAATCTCGTTGCAGCTCTGGGAATAGCCAGTTTGACGCACATCCCTTGCCTGGCGCATGTGCTGAATTTGGTGGTGCAGAAGTTAATTCACAACTACCCCGACATGTCAGAGCTGCTGCATAAAGTGCGGGCCGTCTGTTCGCGCTTCTGGCGTTCACATCCTGCCGCTGCTCGCCTGTCTGCGCTACAGCGTAACTTCGGCCTTCCCGCTCATTGCCTCATATGTAACGTGCCCACCAGGTGGAACTCCACCTTGCACATGCTGGACAGTCTGTGCGAGCAGCAGCAGGCCATAGTGGAGTTTCAGCTGCAGCACGCACGGGTCAGTCGCACTGCGGAACAGCACCACTTCACCAATGACTGGACCTCCATGCGAGACCTGTGTGCCCTGTTGCGCTGTTTCGAGTACTCCACCAACATGGCCAGTGGCAATGACGCCGTTATCAGCATTACAATACCACTTCTATGTCTCCTTGAGAAAACACTTAGGGCGATGATGGAAGAGGAGGTGGCCCAGGAGGAGGAGGAGGAGGAAGAGGGGTCATTTTTAGCACTTTCAGGCCAGTCTCTTCGAAGTGACTCAGGGCGAGGTCTTTGGCAATAGCAGAGGCCAGGTACAAATGTGGCCAGCCAGGGCCCACTACTGGAGGACGAGGAGGATGAGGATGAGGAGGAGGTGGAGGAGGATGAGGATGAAGCATGGTCACAGCGGGGTGGCACCCAACGCAGCTTGGGCCCATCACTGGTGCGTGGCTGGGGGGAAAGGCAGGACGATGACGATACGCCTCCCACAGAGGACAGCTTGTCCTTACCTCTGGGCAGCCTGCCACACATGAGCGACTACATGCTGCAGTACCTGCGCAACGACAGCAGAGTTGCCCACATTTTAACGTGTGCGGACTACTGGGTTGCCACCCTGCTGGATCCACGGTACAAAGACAATGTGCCCACCTTACTTCCTGCACTGGAGCGTGATAGGAAGATGCGCGAGTACAAGCGCACGTTGGTAGACGCGCTGCTGAGAGCATTCCCAAATGTCACAGGGGAACAAGTGGAAGCCCAAGGCCAAGGCAGAGGAGGAGCAAGAGGACGCCAAGGCAGCTGTGTCACGGCCAGCTCCTCTGAGGGCAGGGTTAGCATGGCAGAGATGTGGAAAAGTTTTGTCAACACGCCACAGCTAACTGCACCACCACCTGATACGCAACGTGTTGGCAGGAGGCAACATTTCACTAATATGGTGGAACAGTACGTGTGCACACCCCTCCACGTACTGACTGATGGTTCGGCCCCATTCAACTTCTGGGTCTCTAAATTGTCCACGTGGCCAGAGCTAGCCTTTTATGCCTTGGAGGTGCTGGCCTGCCCGGTGGCCAGCGTTTTGTCTGAACGTGTCTGAACGTGTCGTCATTACAGACAAACGCAGCCGCCTGTCTACAGCCAATGTGGACAAGCTGACGTTCATAAAAATGAACCTGGCATGGATCCCACAGGACCTGTCCATCTCTTGTGCAGATTAGACATTAACTACCTCCCCTTAACCATATATTATTGTACTCCAGGGCACTTCCTCATTCAATCCTATTTTTATTTTCATTTTAGCATTATATTGCGGGGCAACCCAAAGTTGAATGAACCTCTCCTCTGTCTGGGTGCCGGGGCCTAAATATATGACAATGGACTGTTCCAATGTTGGGTGACGTGAAGCATGATTCTCTGCTATGACATGAAGACTGATTCTCTGCTGACATGAAGCCAGATTCTCTGTTTCTGGGACCTCTCTCCTCTGCCTGGGTGCCTGGGCCTAAATATCTGACAATGGACTGTTCCAGTGTTGGGTGACGTGAAGCATGATTCTCTGCTATGGGACCTCTCTCCAATTGATATTGGTTAATTTTTATTTATTTTATTTATATTTTTATTCATTTCCCTATCCACATTTGTTTGCAGGGGATTTACCTACATGTTGCTGCCTTTTGCAGCCCTCTAGCCCTTTCCTGGGCTGTTTTACAGCCTGTTTAGT
The DNA here is from genome assembly GCF_014858855.1 of Bufo gargarizans. Lineage (NCBI taxonomy): Eukaryota > Metazoa > Chordata > Amphibia > Anura > Bufonidae > Bufo > Bufo gargarizans. Next base: position 249,075,731 of record NC_058083.1, on the reverse strand, counting down.
GCCGAAAAGTTCGGGTCCCCATTGACTTCAATGGGGTTCGGGTTCGGGACGAAGTTCGGGTCGGGTTCGGATCCCGAACCCGAACATTTCCGGGAAGTTCGGCCGAACTTCTCGAATCCGAACATCCAGGTGTTCGCTCAACTCTATATCTAAACTTTAAAAAGATGTCAGTTCTCCTTACATCAGGGGTAGCCTCTTGGCTAAAGGAGTAGTCAGAGCTAGGCTACTTTCACACTAGCGTTCGATCGGATCCGTTCTGAACGGATCCGCTCATATTAATGCAGACGGTGGCTCCGTTCAGAACGGATCCGTCTGCATTCTAACTTAGAAAAATTTTCTAAGTGTGAAAGTAGCCTGAGCGGATCCGTTCAGACATTACATTGAAAGTCAATGGGGGACGGATCCGCTTGAAGATTGAGCCATATGGTGTCAAGCACGGCCAGGCGGACACCCGAACGCTGCTTGCAGCGTTCAAGTGTCCGCTCACTGAGCGGAGCGGAGGCTGAGCGCTGGCAGGCGGATGCATTCTCAGTGGATCCGCCTCCACTGAGAATGCATTAGGGCCAGACGGCTGCGTTCAGGGCCGCTTGTGAGCCCCTTCAAACGGAGCTCACAAGCGGACACCTGAACGCAGGTGTGAAAGGAGCCTAAAATAAAATAAAATTATTATAATAAAGTACTGTAAATCTGATGGTCAGCATTATATACTTAAACTAAGCAAGTTGTAGGCAAAAATACATATATTTACTAATTTCCCTGGTTCTGTCTGGCCCCTTTGTTGAAATGCAATTGCAGAGCTGTGGGGGCTTGTAACAACAATCACTGAGGTTTTTCGCATGAATATTTGTTGTTGTCAACAAAGATTGCCTTTCCCTTCCCCCTGCTCTGAAAACGGAGTGCATACAATTGCTGCCCTGTCTGCAGTCTGATTGCTGGGATACTCATGTTTGTATGTGTAGGACTACCGTTCCTAGCTGTACAGTACAATGCAATTTCTTATAAACACAGGATTTTCCTCCTACTTGTCATTGTGCAGTGCTTCTCTGGTTCACAGCCAGCAGAAGAGTACAGAGGAGAGAACTCCTCTGGTCTTTGTCAGCTCTTTGTTTGCAAGGGTAAGGAGGAAGGGAAGATCATGTGCACTGCATTTGTCTCTTCATTGCAGATGAGTAAACCCTGCAGCTGCTCAGTACTTGATGCAACTTTGCTGAAGAATCCAGTGGGAGGGGAGACACAGGGCAAAAAGCTCAGCCAGCAGATCAGACAGTGCAGGGGTCATGGCTTGTTGCTACAATCAGCACAGCCTTCACTTCTCCCTTAAACTTGGGCACAGAACGTCATCAAAGCAGGGAAAGAAGCTGGCATCTCAGGTCATGTGACGCTCAACTTACTGGGAGAATGGGGCCACTGTAGATAAAGTAAGATAATTGAAAACCCCCTTACATTTGCTTTTCAGTCTCAGGAGTGTTTTCTCCTGGAGGAGGGTTCTCTCTGGGCCTGCAGACTCTCTAACTAACCATGAAAACACAACTTTTGGAGGTTCCTTTCAAAGACGCAGTTTTCAGTTTCAGGAAAAGTAGTGCGAAAACTAGCATGACTTCCATAACAATATTTGTGACACAGATTTTGTAGTGTCCTGAATGACAAATCTGCCTGTTTATTTTACAGTAGTGGAGAAGATGCATCTATAGACAGTTCTTTAAATTTGGTTTGTAGGACTCTAGGAAAGTTGGGTAACCACCACCAAAAGAGCCGTATTGATTGTCACACAATTTTTGTAGAGCCCTGAATAGCAAAACTAGTTTGTTGTAGTACTGAATTAGAGAACGCATCTCTCCATATGTATTCATCTCTGGCATTTAGGGGTCTAGAAAATCTGGGTAACAGTCACTATGGAAGTCATATTGAATGTCGCTGAACTTTTCCAGTAATGTATATACAGTAATCAGGTAATATTGAGTAATTTTTTATTTATGGTCAATAGGGACTTCTCACCAGAGCAGGTGTACAGTGAGAAAGTTATCTGTAGCAATCTTTTTTTTTTACCTCCACATCACCTCCCATTTATCAGTGCTGCCATCAGTGCACTTATTTCTGTACAGTGGTGGCAGGTCTTGGCTGATGATGAACGTTAATCACACTTCTGACTGGGAGCCTAGACTCACCACATCATTGTCATTGTAAGCATGGGATTCAGATGCTGTCTTGTGTAGGAGGAATAACAAGTAACTGAGAGGTAAGCAAGGGAGTAAGAGGAACTTCAGTACCTTGAAATCATGCAGGGCAGGTGGCGTAGGAGTCTATGCCAGCTAGCAGCTGTGATCAGAGGTGCAGCTCCATCAAATTCAACATAAAATGCAGCATGCTGAGATCGTGGAGGAGTCATATGGCTAGCATCAACTAGAAAAGAAAATGAAAGGAGGAACATTTTTCATGTCTTGTGACGACTTTATGTGCAGCCCTAGCAGTGGTAGTGATTAAAGAAGCTAATAAAAATTAAAGGAACTAAAAAGGACCATGTGAAAAATTTAAATTATACTGACTAGAAGTGGGAGCCCACTTCAGTGACAGATAACATGGTCCACTGGGAATCTAGGAGTGAAAGATTACCAGTGGAGTGTTCCATTCTTAAGGTGATCTTTTTGTTTGTTTGCATGTTTTTCAGTCTACTCCAAAATGTTTTGTTTTTATTCATTTTTTTGAAGAGCACACAAGCCTTTTTTATTACAGCAAAAGAGAGACCAAAGCACTCCGTAATTGATGCAATTATTGAGAATATTTATTAAAGTTCATGGCAAAACAATATGTTACATTTTGGTTAGACGGTGACCTTTTTCAAACCCTACAAGAAATGATGAAAAAATGTACATCAGAATTAGAAGCATGCAAAACAACAACAAAGAAAAAAAAAAAAATCTAAATGAATCACGGATATCCTCTCCTGCATAACGGAAATGGGACAGATCTGTAATGCAGGCCAAAGACTTCTATTATGACGGAAACAATAGTCAATTGTGGTTACAAACAAAATGGGTACCCAATATTAGGCAATTAAATAGAACAAAAATGGTGGGTGACCTTAATTAATATTTAACTTTTAATATCCAATTAAAATAATAGCCCATTAAAGACAATAAACAAACAATCATACACAGTGGTGCAGACACACATAACATACAATATTGCAACCTCAAACTTGCTGAACCATACCAAAGGAGTATTATCAGAGGTAATTACATAGTACATAAGGCCGAAAAAAGACATCTGTCCATCCAGTTCGGCCTGTTATCCTACAAGTTGATCCAGAGGAAGGAAAAAAAAAAAAAAACCCTGTGAGGTAGAAGCCAATTTTCCCCACTTTAGGGGAATAAAAAATTCCTTCCCGACTCCAATCAGGCAATCAGAATAACTCCCTGGATCAACGACCCCGCTCTAGTAGCTATAGCCTGTAATATTATTACGCTCCAGAAATACATCCAGGCCCCTCTTGAATTCCGTTATTGTACTCACCATCACCACCTCCTCAGGCAGAGAGTTCCATAGTCTCACTGCTCTTACCGTAAAGAATCCTTTTCTATGTTTGTGTACAAACCTTCTTTCCTCCAGACGCAGAGGATGTCCCCTCGTCACAGTCCTGGGGATAAATAGCTGATGGGATAGATCTCTGTACTGACCCCTGATATATTTATACATATTAAATTGCCTAATAATCAGATTTTTATTGATTTTGTTATCACATGAGTTTTAAGTATATAGCTTTTGAAATTAGTGACTTTTGGGGGGCGGAGCCTGCACCGGAGCTGGATGGCAGCATGAAGTGAAGCTCTGATGCTATAGTATCCCTCACAGCCTGAACTTAGCGGCACTTAATGATCAAAATGGTCAAAATCTGAGGTCCCAGACCCACTGAAGCTCAAGGACATGCCAAAGTCCCGGCAGGTGGCGAATCCATAGAGAAATTTATTTAAAAAGCTGCTCAGATGCATGTGGCTAAAGAAATCAAGATGGCGCCCGGAACGCCGAAAGCTGCAGGGAGCGCTCTGAAACACACTACAGCAGCCGAGAAGGTAAGGGAGGTCTCCCCTGAGGCCGATTCCCTGCCCATATCCAGATCATTCCTGAAAGATACCCTATTAGAGGCCCTGGAGCCCCTCAGATCAGACCTCACCTCTATTAAAGAGGACATGCGCCATATTGGAAGGAGGGTTGAATCGCTTGAGGACAACCAGACTGCTATTGTGACACACCAGAGCGCAGTCTCCTCCATACTGACCCTACATCAAGCGCACATGAACTCCCTATACATGCTCCTGGAAGATCATGAAAACAGGAGCAGACGCAATAACCTGCGTCTTAGGGGCATACCTGAGTCTGTAGGCCCTGATGAAATCCCAGAAGCCATAATGAATATATGCCTGCAATTACTTGGCCCTGACTCCCCTCATGAAATTACCATCGAGAGGGCACACAGATCCCTGCGTCCAAAACCGCAGCCTGCGGAACCCCAAGGGATGTCATTTGCAAGTTTCTGCATTACCCAGTTAAAGATGCAATCCTTAGTAAAGCGAGAAATTTCCAACATCTTGCTCTGGAGGGCCACCCCATTACCATATTTCAAGATTTGGCCCAGTCCACTTTGAAAAAAAGAAGAGCACTTAAACCACTTACAGATTGACTTCGCAGCAAAAAAATCTTATACAAATGGTTATTTCCCTTTGGGTTATCCTTTCTGTATGAAGGTTAGCGCATATCCATCTCTTCCTTTAATGATCTGCCTAAAGCTTACGGTATCCTGCAGATTAACCAACTACCCATTGAGAACTGGGACCATATTCAAAGTAATAATCCACTTCCAGATCTCCCCTCTGCGGACCCCTGGGAGACACCTCGTCCCAGCAAACCCCAAAGAACCAGAAGAGGGCGACATTCCACTCCAAGACGCCTTCCACTTCAAGATTCTTGAGTGACTCTGGGACCAATCCGAGGAGACGTTCAGGTTTTTCAGGGACTCCTTAAGTATATGTTTCATTTAAGTATTTTTGATGTTCTCCCTGATTTGGGCCTTAACCCTATATATTCAATTCTAAATTCTGTGTCATGATATGGCGGTTATGGTCGTATGCCTTTTACTAAGTGCCTAATTGCTAATCTACTAAGAGGGTACTAGAATAAGTCACATTACTATGTGCACAGTATTCCCCCTTTTCTACTACAGGAGTAATTCTACTCTAATGTTAATGATCTACTTATATGATCAATATTCCAAACTGTTCTCACTGTTGTTACTATTTTATTGTTGGTTCTATGACAGGTACCACAGGAAATCAACTTTATCCCCCTATGAGGGAAGGGAGCCCTTCTGCAGCCCTGTAACTCTGCCTTGGATGGTTAAGTACAAACAGATCACATCTACACATCTTCTATTAAAAACTCTCAGCGGTACACACTCAGTCATTTTACTATTAGATGGCTGACCTGTGCATTGCCACATTCAATGTTAAGGGTTTTAATGCTCCATCAAAACGTTGTCAGGTATTCTCCTTAGCTAAAAAAGAAAAATGCTCTATCCTGATGCTTCAGGAGACTCATTTCAAATTTAATAAATACCCTGACCTATCTAGATCCCTGTACCCAAACTGGTATCATTGTGGTTCAAATTCTGCGGCTTCCAGAGGCGTGAGTGTGGGGTTCCGGAAGGGTCTGCCTTTCTCCTATATGTCACATGTTCAAGATGTAGAGGGCAGATACATACTGTTAAAGGGTAAAATAGCTAACCAGATTTATACCTTCGCGAACGTTTACGCTCCAAATGTCAATCAGATATCGTGGCTGATAGAGACACTTACCCTTTTGGAATAATTTAGAGAGGGGGTGGTGGTGCTTGGAGGCGATCTGAGTACAACACTAAACCCCTCTTTAGATTCATCATCTCAAAAATCAGCACTATCCACCAAAGCACTTAGACATCTTAGGAATAAACTACATCATGGAGCAGTTCATGACGTATGGCGTCTTCTAAACCCCTCCAGGAAGGACTACACCTTCTTCTCCCATCCCCACAATTCGTATCAAAGACTTGATTACATATTTGTGTCAAAAGAACATCTACATTTGTGCACGCAAGCCTATATAGGTAATATACTTTTATCGGACCATGCTCCAGTGTTTATTAATATTCAAGCCCCTTCATTAGAACCTAAAGCATTTAGATGGCGTCTTAACGAACAGCTGATCTCATCAGATGAGAATAAAATTCATACACAAAAACTTATGGAGGAATTCTTTTCCATTAATTCCCTTCCTGGCACATCTCCCCACATACTATGGGACACCCACAAGGCCTACATGAGAGGCCAATTCATTAGTATGGGTTCAAGAATCAAAAAAGAAAGGACAAAAAAAAATAGAAGATCTCCTAGCCCAGATTCATAGATTAGAAACTGTACACAAAAGTTCTTTATTGGTCTCCCAATTGAAGGAACTTACAGAATTAAAGAACTCTTTAAAGAATCTGCTTAATACAGCTTCTGCCAAGTATTATCTCCATGCGCAGTACAAATATTATGCGCATGGGGCTAAAGCTTCCAAGTTTATGATGCAACGTATTAAGCAATGAAAATCTCAGAATTATATACACAAGATTAAAATTTCTAACAGGGAAGAGGTGTGTACCACTTCAGAAATAGCCAAACAATTTCAAAAGTTCTACTATTCCCTATACAATATAAAAGAAGAAGGAAAGGTTGATATCACCTCTCTTCACTCTCCAATGGTTTCAGTGACTTCTTTCCTTAACTCCCTTGCCTTACCGGAACTGACGGACTTGCAAATCCAAATTTTACCAGCCCCTTTTACAATGTCGGAGCTTGAGATAGCGATTAAACAACTCCCTAATGGGAAAAGCCCGGGACCTGATGGCTACCCGGCTTTGTATTACCGCACTTTCCAAAATATACTAGGCCCGCACCTTCTCTCTATATTCAATAGCTCCCTGTCTGGTGTCCCATTATCAACAGATATGACCAGAGCACATATCACACTGATTCCGAGAGAGGGGAAAGACTGTTCCCAATGCTCTAACTACCGCCCAATTTCCCTGTTAAACTTAGATCTGAAATTATTAGCTAAGATGCTTGCTACCAGCTTATCATCCTTCCTACCGGCTCTAATCAAGGAAGATCAAGTAGGCTTTGTCCGTGGTAGGGAGGGCAGAGATAATACCGCCAAAGTGTTAAATGCTGTATACCTTTCAAAAAAACTTAAGCGTCCTCTAGTCCTCCTTAGCACGGACGCAGAAAAAGCTTGTGATAGGGTTAGCTGGGATTATATGAGAGAAGTCCTTAAAACAATTAAGTTCCCTGACCAATATATTAATGCCATCTTTTCCTTATATACTCACGCCTCAGCCTCTATCATTATCAATGACACTTTATCCCCCTCTTTCAATATCAGGAATGGCACCAGACAGGGTTGCCCACTCTCACCTTTATTATTTGTTCTCGTTATGGAGACACTGCTTCAGGCTATTAGACTAGAGAAAGAGATAGAAGGTATTAAGATAAACCAACATGAGCATAAAGTAGCTGCTTTCGCAGACGACCTGTTAATAATGAATACCAAACCAGCTAAAGCCCTACCCCTCATTTATCAGTTATTAGAACAGTTCAGCTCTTATTCAAACTTCAAAATGAATATGAGCAAATCCCATATTATCAGTATAGATCTCCCAATATCAACTAGGAATTCATTAAAGGCAATTTCCCCCTTTAACTGGGACACTCCGTATATTACATACTTAGGAGTCAAAATCGGCCCTGACCCATCCACACTTTTCCGACTGAACTATACTCCTCTCCTCCAATCTATATCTGACCAACTAGTTGGGTTGAGGAATCCGATGCTGTCATGGTTTGGTAGGAAGAATATTGTAACCTCATTGGTCTTACCAAGATTGACATATCTGCAACAAGTTCTACCGATCCTAGTCCCAAAAACATACTACACTAAACTTAAACAACAGATTAGCTCGTTTATTTGGGCCGGGAAAAGGGCTCGACTAGCTAGTGCTGTTCTTTGCAGACCAAAGGCTAATGGAGGAATAGGACTACCCGACCCAGAATTATACGGGAGAGCGGTTATGCTATCTAGAGTAATAGACTGGATGACACATCCAAACCAGAAGCCTTGGGTTTCCATGGAACAGGGTGACCTTGGTTCGTTTTCCGTTTTTGCATTCTGCATGTCATCTGACAGTTTATGAGCTTTGCTTTCTCCTCATCGCTCTCTGCGACTTCCCCCTCATTACTCTTTAAAGGGCCGACACCTTCAGATTTATACTTTTTAACATTTATATAATTGAAGAACATTTTAGGGTTAGTTTTACTCTCTTTGGCAATTAAATTCTCGGTCTCTAGTTTGGCCGCTTTTATTTGTTTTTTACATGTTCTATTTTTTTCTTTATAGTTTTTCAGTGCTTCCGTGCTACCCTCCTGTTTTAGTGTTTTATATGCTTTCTTTTTGTCATTTATTGCTTTCTTTACAGTTCTGTTTATCCACATTGGTTTCTTTTTGTTCCTTAACCTTTTATTCCCATACGGTATGTACCTCTCACAATGAGATTTTAGGATGTTTTTAAAGATAACACATTTTGTGGCTGTATTTTTATTTTTGAGGACTTTGTCCCAGTTAGTTTGGCCTATGGCCTCTCTTAGTTGGCTAAATTTAGCTTTTTTGAAGTTTGCTATTTTTGTTCCTCCCTGTAGAAACGCTCTTTTGAATGATAATTGGAAGGTTATTACATTATGGTCACTATTTCCCAGGTGTCCCCCAACCTGCACGTCTGTTGTTCTGTCAGGCCTATTGGTTAATACTAAGTCCAGTATGGCCGTCCCTCTAGTCGGGTCCTGAACCAGTTGGGAGAGGTAATTGTCTTTGGTTATTGCCAAGAACTTGTTTCCTTAATGAGATATACAAGTTTTAGTTTCCCAGTCTATATCTGGGTAGTTGAAGTCCCCCATAATAACCACCTCATTATGATTTGCCTTCTCGTCTATCTTGTTTAGTAGTAGATTTTCTGTGGACTCTGGTATATTAGGTGGTTTATAGTAAACTCCTATTAGTAATTTATTGTTGTTTTTAGCTCCATTTATCTCTACCCACAGTGACTCCACATGTTCATGTACCTCACTTATATCTTCGCAGAGTGTGGGCTTTAGACAAGACTTTACTTAAAGGCAAACCCCTCCCCCTCTCCGGTTTTGACGATCCTTTCTAAACAGACTGTAACCTTGTACATTAACTGCCCAGTCATAGCTATCATCCAGCCATGTCTCAGTTATTCCCACTATGTCATAGTTCTCCTCACACATCAGTAATTCCAGCTCCCCAGTTTTATTAGTCATGCTTCTGGAATTAGTATACATACATTTGAGAGGTATATGTATATTTTTTACCCTACACCTTTCCTTCTGAACTGTTCTAGTCCCTCCTCCCATTCCTCCCCCAGTCCCACTACCTTGCCCCCGGTCTCTATCTGCACTATCTTCCCCTATAATGTAATTTTCCTCCCCCCCAGTCCCTAGTTTAAACACTCCTCCAGCCTTCTAGCCATCTTTCTCCCCAGCACTGCTGCCCCTTCCCCATTGAGGTGCAGCCCGTCCCTATGATAGAGCCTGTAGCCGATAGAAAAATCGGCCCAGTTCTCCAGGAACCCAAACCCCTCCTTCCTACACCAGTTCTTGAGCCACTTGTTAATCTCCCTAATCTCCCGTTGCCTTTCTTGTGTGGCTCGTGGTACAGGCAGTATTTCGGAAAATACTACCTTAGAGGTCCTTGCCCTCAGCTTTTGACCTAAATCCCTGAAATCATTTTTAAGGACTCTCCACCTACCTCTAACTTTGTCATTGGTTCCGATATGGACCATGACCGCTGGATCGTCTCCAGCCCCTCCCAGTAATCTGTCAACCCGATCCGCGATGTGTCGAACTCTAGCACCAGGAAGACAGCACACTGTTCGGCGATCACGGTCTTTGTGACAGATTTCCCTATCTGTTCCCCTAATAATGGAGTCTCCCACTACCAGCACCTGTCTGGCCTGCCCTGCTCTCCTGGTTCCCTGCTTACTGGAGCTGACATTCCCCTGACTGGCAGAGGAAGTGTCCGGCTGCAGCAGTGCCGTCCCTGAACTGACATCTCCCTCATCTGCCAAACGTGCAAACTTGTTGGGGTGTGTCAGATCAGGGCTAGCCTCCCTGGCACTCTTCCCTCTACCCGCTTTCTAACTGTTACCCAGCTAGCGACCTCACTTTCCTCAGCCTCCTCTCTGTCACCCTCCCCCTCATCTACCCCAAAGAGTGCTTGCTCGGTGAGAAGCAAACTCTTTTGCAAATTGTCAATTGACCCTTGATTAGGATATAGGTAGGGATGGGAGGGGATCCACGTGTTGGGTTTCTTCCCCTACAAGTCCGTACTTCAATTACTCTATCCCTACATAGGGGTTGAAAAATGCTCACCCCCAAAAGGGCGACCCCCCGTGTCAATCCTGACTCCTTAGATGTCCCTTCTTGTCCCTACGCCGTGCTAGTTAACTGCCCAGCTTCTTCAGAGGGAAAGAAAAAAAACACAAGGGACCTGATATTGATAAAGATAACTTTTCCAACGTGTTTGGTTGGCCTTGGGCCAACTCATCAGGGGACTCACAACAATATGTCAGCAGTTTATTAACAAACTAGAAGTTTAACTTTGCGCCGCTGCACAGCTTTTCATGCGCTGCTGTCATACGCTGCTGCCACAAGCCCGGCTGGACACCATACAGATTGTGAAAACGGAGTGCCTCCCTTTGTGGGGTGGAATGAATGGCAACTTCCAGACTATACCTCTGCATTCAATTGAGCTATCATCTCCACTCCACTAAGTTAAACTTCTAGTTTGTTTATAAACTGCTGACATATTGTTGTGAGTCCCCTGATGAGTTGGCCCAAGGCCAATGAAATGCTTTGGGAAAGTTATCTTTATCCATACCAGGGCCCTTGTGGTTGTTTCCTTCCCTCTGACGAAACTGGGCAGTCAACTGGCATGGCGTAGCGACAAGAAGGGACATCTAAGGAGTTAGAAGTGACACGGGGGGGGGGGGGGGTTTGTCGTTTTGGAGGTGAGCGTTTTTTACCCCCTGTGTAGGTTACTTGAAGTAGGGACTTGTAGGAGAAGAGAACCAGCACATGAATCCCCTCCCATCCCTACCTACAGTATATCCTAATCAAGGTCAATTACCTTTGATAATACTCCTTTGGTATGGTTCAGCAAGTTTGAGGTGGCACTATTGTGTGTTATTTGTGTCTGCCCCACTATGTGCGATTATTTGTTTATTGTCTTTAATGGGCTATTATTTTAATTGGATATTAAAAGTTAAATATTAATTAAGGTCACCCACCATTTTTGTTCTATTTAATTGCCTAATATTGGGTACCCATTTTGTTTGTAACCACAATTGACCATTGTTTCCTAAGGTTGTGTGAATAGTCTGATTTGAAATATCAGGGCATGGCAGGATTTTTGACAATAGGTTTGGATAAAAACCAATGGCTCAGTGAATCCAATGAGGTGTTCTCAGAGAAGGCATTTACATAAAAAAAGATATACCCCATCTTTTAAGGTAGCCTTTAAGTAGCTGACTAAAGTCTATAAAGAACAAATTACCTCCTGGTGGGAGGTCCAGTCCTTGGAGAACTATATTAAACATAAGATAGTTCCCAGGGGCTTGAGGATTACACTCACCCCAGCAAGTAGGTGCAGGAGCTCAAGTTTGATGAGCAAGTGGGAGGAGGAGCTACAAACAGCTCCCTCCGCTTTTTGCACCTATTTCTGGAGGAGGAAAGGACGACACTTGAAACGTTTGAGAATACATTAAAAGACCAAATAGAGACAACACAAAAATTTCAACAGGAACCTGATTTTGCAAACAAAGAACTGCAGTTAAAGAGTGCCCTGGAGAAATTTCAGTATCGCTTAAAGGAGCAAAAACATTGTCAGTTTAATCGTGATCTACAGGACTTTCGTGAAACTAAAGTATACACTACTATTGATCGCACAGTGACCCAATATAAAAATCAAGAGTCCGATATCTCATCGAGTGATACTGAAATATCAGAAGGGTAAAAGTAGAGTGGCCATAAGAATCGAGGGAGAGGTAGAAGAAGTACAAGGGGTAGGCATGCAAGAGGAAGGCAGAAGGAAAATGGCCAACATTTTTTAGAGCAAGGAGTGCCATATCACGTACGGACACGCAATCCACAGAAACCCCCCCTCATGGTCATACACCCCCAACAACCCAGTCAAATACTGAATTGCTTGTGCGATTGTTTGTTTATTGTCTTTAATGGGCTATTATTTTAATTGGATATTAAAAGTTCAGTATTAATTGAGGTCACCCACCATTTTTGTTCTATTTATTATGACGGAATGAATAACAGAAAGCCTCTAAAGGCATTCCGTTAAACATTCCTTGATAGAATTGCGTAATGGTCCGTGGTAATGGAATCCATAACGCAATTCTGCTTTTACCACCAAACGAAACATGGGAAAATTTCATAGAAATCACTGCATGTTAACTGAATCAGCGAAGGGATGAAAAAAAGGGTTAGCAACAGCTTTTTTTAAATTTAGAAATGAATACTGTTTTTTGTATTTCCATTATATTTTAACCTTAATAATTTAAAAAAAAAAAATTTACTCGAAAAATATAATCCACTCTCTCTACTAGTGATGGATGAACATCGGCCGGGACGTTTCAAATGTTTGAGAACTGCACGTTCGCATTCACTTTAATGGCAGGAGAACCTGAAAAACCTTCAGGTCATATTTGCAGCCACAAAATACTTACTAGAAGTGCACAAATAGTACCACAACATAGACAGTGACATACCAGAGGGGGATCAATGGCAAAAATTCCCACAAAAAATATGTATTTTATTCAGGGGCCATTTTAATGCATCTTAAAGGAAAACTCAAAAATGTGCCCTGCTGGAGCCTAGAATTTTTTTTTCTAGGCCACAGGAGTACATGCCCTAAAAATTAGGCATTCATCTGATAGAAATGAACAAGTGATTATGTGGCTGGAGGTATATTAGACGGTCACTAGATAACAATTTTACTGTAGGCCAGTACAGGCCACAAAAATTAGGCATTCACCTGACAGAAAAGAAAAAGTGATTATGTGGCAGGAGGTATATTAGACGGTCACTGGATAACAATTTTACTGAAGGCTAGTACAGGCCCCAAAAATTAGGCATTCACCTAACAGAAAAGAATAAGTGATTATGTGGCTGGAAAAACATTAGGCGGTCACTGAATAACAATTTTACTGTAGGCCAGTTGAGTACAGGCCCCAAAAATTAGGCATTCGCCTGAGAGACAATAACAAGTGATTATGTGGCTGGAGGTGTATTAGAAGGTCACTGGATAACAATTTTACTGTAGGCCACTACAGGCTCCAAAAATTAGGCACTCACCTGACAGAAAAGAACAAATGATTATGTGGCAGGAGGTATATTAGACGGTCACTGGATAAGAATTTTACTGAAGGCTAGTACAGGCCCCAAAAATTAGGCATTCACCTAACAGAAAAGAATAAGTGATTATGTGGCTGGAGGTGTATTAGAAGGTCACTGGATAAGAATTTTACTGTAAGCCACTGGAGTAGAGGCCCCAAAAATTAGGCATTCACCTAACAGAAAAGGCCTTTTATGCCACTGTATATGCATAAGACAAGGACCATTCTTTGTTCTGGGTGGTGGCTGATATGTGTAGGCTGGCATGAGGAAATTCAATTACACGTGGTAGTCACAGGTGTTGAATTCCTCCGAGATCCATGCCTCATTCATTTTTAGGCCATTAACCTGATGTAGTCGGACACCTGTCGGTCTAGGCGTTCCGTGAAGCTGGATCCCGAGGGTGGCTGTCGATGGGTTGGCTACAAGAATGATCTCATATCCAAAGTGACCAACACATCTTCAAACCGCCCTCTTCCTGCATGTGCGGAAGGATTGGTACCTACACCTGTTTCGCTGTGGGTGGAAATTCATCTGCCAGTGCTCGCAACAGCAGAATGCAGCATCTCTCACAGCAAGGCCTGGAAATGCTGCATTCTGACAGCCCTCTGTGATGCTGGTAACATGTCCGCCTTTTTGTGTTTGTACCGGGGGTCTAAGTACGTTGCCATCCAGTACTGGTCCTTGCCCTTTTTGCTTTTTATACAGGGGTCCCTCTTCAAACACTGGAGCATGAGGGCCCCCATTTGCACTAAATTGGAAGCGGTGGAGCACCCTTGCTACTGCTCATCGCCCAGGAGAATGTCGTCCTTAGTCTCCTCCCCCCAGCCACGGAAAACACGAGGGATCCCTGAAAAGTTTAATGTCCCCCTCAAAGCCTGCTCTTCTTGCTCTTCCTCCTCCTCCTCCCCTAGCCACCATCCTCCTCTGACTCCTCTTCAGACTCCTGCTGACTTGTCTCATATGGAGTAGCCCCCTGGGAATTAATTAAGCATTGCGACTTACTCATCTTCCTGCTCCTGCTCCTCGATGGCTTGATCAATGACACAACGCAATGCACGCTCCAGAAAGAAGGTGTAAGGTATGATGTCACTGATTGCGCCCTGGCTGCGACTGACCAGTTTGGTGTTCGCATCAAATGGCTGCAGAAGTCTGCATGCATCGTGCATGAGCAGCCAGTGGTTCGGTGAAAAAAAACAAGCTCCCCTGAACCTGTCCTGCCGCTGAGTTCACACAGGTAGTCGTTAATGACATGTTTCTGCTGGGGAAGCCTATCAAGCATATGCAAGGTGGAGTTCCAGTGAATCGGGCAGTCACAAATCAAACATCTGACGGGCAGGTGGTGTAGCTGCTGAAAGTCAGCAAGGCGAGCCATGGCCGTGTAAGATATTCTAAAATTGCCAGAGATTTTCCTGGACTGACGCAAGACATCCTGGACCCCGGGGGATTTGGCAATGAATAGCTGCATGACTAAGTTCAGGACATGTGCCATGCATAATTTTTCCCTGTTTCAGTGCGCTCAGCAGATTGGCACTGTTGTCGCACACCACTTTACCCACTTTCAAATTGAGCTGGGTTAGCCACTGATCAGCCTATGACTGCAGAGCTGAAAACAGTGCAGGAATGGTGTGGCTCTTGGCTTCCAGGCACATCAGCTGCAGCACAGCATGACAACATCTCACCTGGCATGTCGAATAGGTTCTGGGGAGCTGGGGGGTTGCAGCAGAAGAGGCTGTAGCAGTGGAAAAGGAGGAGTCAGCCAAGGAGGAGACGAAGGATGGAGTGGAAGGAGGAGAAGAAGAGGCAGGCCTGCATGCAATCCGTGGTGGTAACACCAAATCCACATGGGTGCCATGGGTTGCATGCGTGACCATCAGAAGGTTCACCCAGTGGGCAGTAAAAGTTATGTACCTTCCCTGCCTGTGATTGCTAGACCATGTGTCTGTGGTCAGATGTATCTTGGCACCAACACTGTGTGCTAGAGATACTGTCACGGTAAGTGGGGAAAGGAAGAACACCAAATAAACAAACTACAACAGTATTACAGACTAGGCCCCAAAGCTAGTGAGGAAGGGAAAGGTAACTTCCTAGTTATCCCTGAGCCTCTCCCTGACTGCTAACAGTATGAGCAAATCCTAAAGGGGGAAGAACTCATACACTGGAACTTAAGATCTGCTGAAACTGTAACAAACCCTAAATTAGGGAGCTATATATAGTGTAAAACATAAATAAATATAGACATATTAGGTATCGCCGCGTCCGTAAAAATCTGCTCTATAAAAATACCCCATGACCTAACCCCTCAGATAAATACGGTCCAAAAAATAAAATAAAAACAGTGCAAAGAAAGGTATTTTTTTGTCACCTTACATCACAAAAATTGCGATCAAAAAGTCATATGCCCCCCAAAATAGTGGCAATAAATCCATCCTCTCATCACGCAAAAAATAAGCCCCTACATAAAATAATCGGCTAAAAACTAAAAATAAATGATTATGGAAAAAAAAAAAGCAGACATGTTAGGTATCGCCGCGTCCATAAGAATCTTCTCAATAAAAATAACCCATGACCTAACGCCTCAGATCAATATGGTCGAAAAATTAAATAAAAACGGTTCCAAAACAGCAATTTTTGGGCAAATTTTCCATTTTAACCCGTTTTTTCCAGTAACAAAGCAAGGGTTAACAGCCAAACAAAACTTAATATTTATTACCCTGATTCTGCAGTTTACAAAAACACCCAATATGTGGTTGTAAACTGCTGTATGACCAAACGGCAGGGCGCAGAAGTAAAGGAACGCCGTATGGTTTCTGAAAGGCAGATTTTGATGGCCTTTTTTTTTTTGGCACCATGTCCCATTTTAAGCCCCCCTGATGCACTCGTAGAGTAGAAACTCCATAAAAGCGACCCCGTCTAAGAAACTACACCCCTCGAGGTATTCAAAACTGATTTTACAAACTTTATTAACCCTTTAGGTGTTCCTCAACAGTTTATGGCAAATGGAGATTCTATTTTTGGTAACCTTGCCTCACAAAAATTTAATATAGAGCAACAAAAAATCATGTACCCTAAAAATAGTCCCAACAAAACTGCCACCTTATCCAGTAGTTTCCAAAATTGGGTCACTTTTATGGAGTTTCTACTCTAGGGGTGCATCGGGGGGCTTCAAATGGGACATGGTATAAATAAGCCAGTCCAGCAAAATCTGCCTTCCAAAAACCACACGGTGCACCTTTCCCTGCAGCCACATATGGGGTGTTTTTGCAAAACTACAGAATCGGGCCAATAAATATAGCATTTTGTTTGGCTGGTAACCCTTGCTTTGTTACTGGGAAAAATGGATTAAAATGGAAAATTTGCCCAAAAATTTACATTTTCAAATTTCATCTCCATTTGCCAATAACTCTTGTGCAACACCTAAAGGGTTAACAAAGTTTGAAAATCAGTTTTGAATACCCTGAGAGGTGAAGTTTCTTAGATGGGGTCACTTTTATAGAGTTTCTACTCTAGGGGTGCATCAGGGGGGGCTTCAAATGGGACATGGTGTAAATAAACCAGTCCAGCAAAATCTGTGTTCCAAAAACCATACGGCGCACCTTTCCCTCTATGCCCTACCGTGTGCCCGTACAGTAGTTAACAGCCACATATGGGGTGTTTCTGCACACTGCAGAATCAGGGCAATAAATATTAAGTTTTGTTTGGCTGTTAACCCTTGCTTTGTTACTGGAAATTGATTAAAATGGAAAATGTGCAAAAAAAATCTAAATTCTGAAATGTTATCTCTATTTGCCATTAACTCTTGTGGAACACCTAAAGGGTTAACAACGTTTGTAAAATCAGTTTTTAATACCTTGAGGGGTGAAGTTTATAGAATGGTCATTTTTGGGTGGTTTCTATTATGTAAGCCTCACAAAGTGACTTCAGACCTGAACTGGTCCCTAAAAATTGGGTTTTTGAAACTTTCGGAAAAATTTCAAGATTTGCTTCTAAACTTCTAAGCTTTGTAACGTCCCCAAAAACTAAAATGTCATTCACAAAATGACCCAAACATGAAGTAGACATACGGGGAATATAAAGTAATAACTATTTTTGTAGGTATTACTATGTATTATAGAAGTAGAAAAATTGAAACTTGGAAATTTGCTAATTTTTCCCAAATTTTTGTAAATTTGTTTTTTTTATAAATAAAAATGACTTTTTTAACTTCATTTTACCAGTGTCATGAAGTACAATATGTGATGAAAAAACAATCTCAGAATGGCCTAGATAAGTCAAAGCATTTTAAAGTAATCACCACATAAAGTGACACATGTCAGATTTGCAAAAAATGGCCTGGTCCTTAAGGTGAAAATGAGCCCGGTCCCTAAGGGGTTAAAGGTGGAAAAAGTTTTTAAATTATTTATCTTTGTCTCATTTTTTTACAGCACAGAAACCTGACATTTTAAAAGGGGTGGGTAGACTTTTTATAGCCACTGTATATATTCTTTTTTCCTCCCTCTTTTTTCCTGTATATATTCATGATTCCTCCCTGCTTAAGTTGCTTTTGGGCCAATCATGTGTTCAGATGGAAAAAAAGGAGAAATATCCTAAAAACAAATATATAGAACTACACTCACCTAAATAATTATTAGGAACACCTGTTCTATTTCTCATTAATGCGATTATCTAGTCAATCAATCACATGGCAGTTGCTTCAATGCATTTAGGGTTGTGGTCCTGGTCAAGACAATCTCCTGAACTCCAAACTGAATGTCAGAATGGGAAAGAAAGGTGATTTAAGCAATTTTGAGCATGGCATGGTTGTTGGTGCCAGACGGGCCGGTCTGAGTATTTCTCAATGTGCTCAGTTACTGGGATTTTCACGCACAACCATTTCTAGGGTTTACAAAGAATGGTGTGAAAAGGGAAAAACATCCAGTAAGCGGCAGTCCTGTGGGTGAAAATGCTTTGTTGATGCTAGAGGTCATAGGAGAATGGGCCGACTGATTCAAGCTGATAGAAGAGCAACGTTGACTGAAATAACCACTCGTTACAACCGAGGTATGCAGCAAAGCATTTGTGAAGCCACAACACGCGCAACTTTGAGGCGGATGGGCTACAGCAGCAGAAGACCCCACCGGTTACCACTCATCTCCACTACAAATAGGAAAAAAAGGCTACAATTTGCACGAGCTCACCAAAATTGGACTGTTGAAGACTGGAAAAATGTTGCCTGGTCTGATGAGTCTCGATTTCTGTTGATACATTCAGATGGTAGAGTCCGAATTTGGCGTAAACAGAATGAGAACATGTATCCATCATGCCTTGTTACCACTGTGCAGGCTGGTGGTGGTGGTGTAATGGTGTGGGGGATGTTTTCTGGGCACACTTTAGACCCCTTAGTGCCAATTGGCCATTGTTTAAATGCCATGGGCTACCTGAGCATTGTTTCTGACCATGTCCATCCCTCCATGTACCCATCCTCTGGTGGCTACTTCCAGCAGGATAATGCACCTTGTCACAAATCGAATCATTTCAAATTGGTTTCTTGAGCATGACAATGAGTTCACTGTACTAAAATGGCCCCCACAGTCACCAGATCTCAACCCAATAGAGCATCTTTGGGATGTGGTGGAACGGGAGCTTCGTGCCCTGGATGTGCATCTCTCAAATCTCCATCAACTGGCAGATGCTATCCTATCAATATGGGCCAACATTTCTAAAGAATGCTATCAGCACCTTGTTGAATCAATGCCACATAGAATTAAGGCAGTTCTGAAGGCAAAAGGGGGTCCAACACCATATTAGTATGGTGTTCCTAATAATTCTTTAGGTGAGTGTATATTCTATAGTGCTATATATTAATTTGTGACCCACACCTGTATTGATTGCGTATTATTCGCATATTACGCGATCATTACCTTGCCGATTTTCTACAAAATATTCACAAAATATTGCAAATTTGAATATTGCCCCTGCCACTCATCACTGCTCATGAACAGCGCCATCTATTGGTTTCATAGTCTTATGACAAGACGATTACTCTTGTCATAAGACTATGAAACCAATAGATGGCACTGTTCATCTTGTTAGGGCGCTAGTAAGTGCTGCTCAACAGAGTCCACACACCGTGTAGCACTCAGCCTATAAAAGCCTGCGCTAACACTGAAGTGTATATCGGATTGCTGCTATCATTCACACATCTAGTACTTTATCTGAGGTAATATAAGCTTGCTAGGGTGTATCTAAAGACTATTGCCTTGCTTGTAATGACCCATGAACAGCGCCATCTATTGGTTTCATAGTCTTATGATAAGACTATGAATCCAATAGATGGTGCTGTTCATGAGTAATGTACATCGCGAATATTCTAATCGCAAATTTTTATCGCAAATTTTCCATGCAAAAGGCTACACTACTAATCTTGTCATAAGACTATGAAACCAATAGATGGCGCTGTTCATGAGTAGTGTAGATCGCAAATGTCTTTCCCATATGCCCATGTTTATGCAAATTAGTTTTTAAATGACAAATCTGTATAGAAAGGTTATTGAATATCATGTTAGGACAATCAGAAAACTTTTTGTCTCCCTAATAATATTTAACTAGGCGAGCAGGTCCACCCAAGCTATCCAACAGATCTGAAGTAACTTTGAGGCTTACTGGGTCTCACTCAGATGAGAGCTGGTTTGGAATGTCTCTTAGTGCACAAGGCTGTCATTGTAAGGTATGATGACTAAGCCTGTTATCTGTCTCATGGATAGATTGATGGCTTGCATATACCTGGCTTTTGGCATATAGACTTTGTGTGGTTTTCTATCGTATGTTGTAGATAATAGGAGTCCAAGACGCATCCAGCTATCCTCTTAATGCTGTTTTCAAACCATTTTGATGGGGTGTGCATCAATTTCTAACCTTTTTTTGTGAACCAGGGGGAGCCTGGGGTTCTCCCATTGACTTCCATTGTGCCCGGTAGAGTACATGAGTATACCGAGATGTTCAGCCAGAGCACACGTGCACTTTGGTGCTTGATCAACACTACACATTATGTATCTTCGAAGCCTGCGGAAGTTCAAGATGAAATGCAACTGGATTAATAATGGCAGAGATCTTGTAAGGACCTGTAAATCTTGGGCCCAACTTCCAAGAAGGTACCTTCAAATTAATGTTCTTAGTGGACAACCACACCAAATCACCACACACAGGTCCAGACCAGTCATACGTCTCTTGTCAGCCATATGTTTATATCGTTGCCCATTTTTTCCAAATTGATTTGAATCTTCGCCAGATAGATGACAATGAGAAAGAGAATCTTTACTCTTCAGGTATACCAGAGGACTCAGTCCCAGAAAAAGTACCAAATTTAGGGTGAAACCCATATGCACCCAAAAATTGTGACTTATCAGTGGACTGCTGTCTACGGTTATTTAAGACAAACTCAGCCAAAAACAAAAATGAAGACCACTCTTCCTGATTCTCGGAGACAAAACACCTCAAATAAGTCTCCAGATTCTGGTTAGTGCGCTCAGTTTGTCCGTTCGACCGAGGGTGAAAAGCCGAAGAGAAAAACAACTGAACTCCCAGACGAGTACAGAATGCCCTCCAGAACCTGGAAACACATTGCGGCCCCCTATCAGATACCACATCATAGGGAATGCCGTGTAATTTCACAATGTTATCAATAAACACTTGAGCGAGAGTTTTGGCATTGGGCAAACCTGATAATGGTATAAAGTCGCCATCTTATTGAAATGGTCTACGGCCACCACAGTCACAGTCTTCCCAGAATAGCTAGGTAAATCAGTGATGAAGTCCATGGACAAATGCGTCCAAGGACGGGATGGGATGGAAAAAGGAAGAAGAGATCCTGAAGGCTGAGTGTGAGTCACCTTGGCACATACACAGTTCTCACAAGCTGCCATGTAGCCCTACACACTTTTACGTAAACCTGGCCACCAGAATCTTTGAGAAATAATATCTACAGTTAATCTACTCCCAGGGTGTCCTGCAAGGACAGTATCATGATGCTCCTTGAACACCTTGTGTCGAAGCCCAGAAGGACCAAACAACCTCCCTAGAGGACAGGAATCAGGTGCCTCACGTTGAGCTCCCAACACCTCCGCCTCAAGTTCAGGATAAAAGGCGGATACCACCACCCCATCAGCCAAAATCAGGGTAGGATCCTCCGAATCCCCCCCCAGGAAAGCTACGCGACAAAGCATCCACTTTGATGTTTTTGGCCCCAGGACGATAAGTGACCACAAAATTAAATCTGGTTAAAAACAATGACCATCTGCCCTGCCTTTGGGTTCAGACACTTTGCAGATTGCAGGTAAGTCAGATCGTTATGGTCAGTAATTATTGTAATGGGATAAATCGCTCCTTCTAACCAATGGCCCTATTCTTCAAAGGCCAATTTAATGGCCAGCAACTCTCTATTACCAACATCATAATTTATTTTGGCAGAAGACAGTTTTTTAGAAATGAAAGCACAAGATCGCCATTTGCCAGGAGAGGGACCCTGCGACAACACTGCTTTCACTCCCACTTCTGATGCGTCAACCTCCACAATGAAAGGTTGAGACTAGAGTTGAGCGAACACCTGGATGTTCGGGTTCGAGAAGTTCGGCCGAACTTCCCGGAAATGTTCGGGTTCGGGATCCGAACCCGATCCGAACTTCGTCCCGAACCCGAACCCCATTGAAGTCAATGGGGACCTGAAACTTTTCGGTACTAAAAAGGCTGTAAAACAACACAGGAAAGGGCTAGAGGGCTGCAAAAGGCAGCAACATGTAGGTAAATCCCCTGCAAACAAATGTGGATAGGGAAATGAATTAAAATAAAAATTAAATAAATAAAAATTAACCAAAAACAATTGGAGAGAGGTCCCATAGCAGAGAATCTGGCTTCACGTCACCCACCACTGGAACAGTCCATTCTCAGATATTTAGGCCCCGGCACCCAGGAAGAGGAGAGAGGTCCCGTAACAGAGAATCTGTCTTCATGTCAGCAGAGAATCAGTCTGCATGTCATAGCAGAGAATCAGGCTTCACGTCAGCCACCACTGCAACAGTCCATTGTCATAAATTTAGGCCAAGCACCCAGGCAGAGGAGAGAGGTCCCGTAACAGACAATCTGGCTTCATGTCAGCAGAGAATCAGTCTTCATATCATAGCAGAGAATCAGGCTTCACGTCACCCACCACTGTAAGAGTCCATTTTCATAAATTTAGGCCCAGCACCCAGGCAGAGGAGAGAGGTCCCGTAACAGACAATCTGGCTTCATGTCAGCAGAGAATCAGTCTTCATATCATAGCAGAGAATCAGGCTTCACGTCAGCCACCAATGCAACAGTCCATTGTCAGATATTTAGGCCCAGCACCCAGGCAGAGGAGAGAGGTCCCGTAACAGACAATCAGGCTTCACGTCAGCCACCAGTGCAACAGTCCATTGGCATATATTTAGGCCCAGCACCCAGGCAGAGGAGAGAGGTCCCGTAACAGAGAATCTGGCTTCATGTCAGCAGAGAATTAGTCTGCATGTCATAGCAGAGAATCAGGCTTCACGTCACCCAACATTGGAACAGTCCATTGGCATATATTTAGGCCCCGGCACCCAGACAGAGGAGAGGTTCATTCAAATTTGGGTAGCCTCGCAATATAATGGTAAAATGAAAATAAAAATAGGATTGAATGAGGAAGTGCCCTGGAGTACAATAATATATGGTTAAGGGGAGGTAGTTAATGTCTAATCTGGACAAGGGACGGACAAGTCCTGTGGGATCCATGCCTGGTTCATTTTTATGAACGTCAGCTTGTCCACATTGGCTGTAGATAGGCGGCTGCGTTTGTCTGTAATGACACCCCCTGCCGTGCTGAATACACGTTCAGACAAAACGCTGGCCGCCGGGCAGGCCAGCACCTCCAAGGCATAAAAGGCTAGCTCTGGCCACGTGGACAATTTAGAGACCCAGAAGTTGAATGGGGCCGAACCATCAGTCAGTACGTGGAGGGGTGTGCACACGTACTGTTCCACCATGTTAGTGAAATGTTGCCTCCTGCTAACACGTTGCGTATCAGGTGGTGGTGCAGTTAGCTGTGGCGTGTTGACAAAACTTTTCCACATCTCTGCCATGCTAACCCTGCCCTCAGAGGAGCTGGCCGTGACACAGCTGCCTTGGCGACCTCTTGCTCCTCCTCTGCCTTGGCCTTGGGCTTCCACTTGTTCCCCTGTGACATTTGGGAATTCTCTCAGTAGCGCGTCTACCAACGTGCGCTTGTACTCGCGCATCTTCCTATCACGCTCCAGTGCAGGAAGTAAGGTGGGCACATTGTCTTTGTAGCGTGGATCCAGCAGGGTGGCAACCCAGTGGTCCGCACACGTTAAAATGTGGGCAACTCTGCTGTCGTTGCGCAGGCACTGCAGCATGTAGTCGCTCATGTGTGCCAGGCTGCCCAGGGGTAAGGACAAGCTGTCCTCTGTGGGAGGCGTATCGTCATCGTCCTGCCTTTCCCCCCAGCCACGCACCAGTGATGGACCCGAGCTGCATTGGGTGCCACCCCGCTGTGACCATGCTTCATCCTCATCCTCCTCCACCTCCTCCTCATCCTCGTCCTCCTCGTCCTCCAGTAGTGGGCCCTGGCTGGCCACATTTGTACCTGGCCTCTGCTGTTGCCAAAAACCTCCCTCTGAGTCACTTCGAAGAGACTGGCCTGAAAGTGCTAAAAATGACCCCTCTTCCTCCTCCTCCTCCTCCTGGGCCACCTCCTCTTCCATCATCGCCCTAAGTGTTTTCTCAAGGAGACATAGAAGTGGTATTGTAATGCTGATAACGGCGTCATCGCCACTGGCCATGTTGGTGGAGTACTCGAAACAGCGCAACAGGGCACACAGGTCTCGCATGAGGCCCAGTCATTGGTGGTGAAGTGGTGCTGTTCTGTAGTGCGACTGACCCGTGCGTGCTGCAGCTGAAACTCCACTATGGCCTGCTGCTGCTCGCACAGTCTGTCCAGCATGTGCAAGGTGGAGTTCCACCTGGTGGGCACGTCGTATATGAGGCGGTGAGCGGGAAGGCTGAAGTTACGCTGTAGCGCAGACAGGCGAGCAGCAGCAGGATGTGAACGCCGGAAGCGCGAACAGACGGCCCGCACTTTATGCAGCAGCTCTGACATGTCGGGGTAGTTGTGAATGAACTTCTGCACCACCAAATTCAGCACATGCGCCAAGCAAGGGATGTGCGTCAAACTGGCTAGTCCCAGAGCTGCAACGAGATTTCGCCCATTATCACACACCACCAGGCCGGGCTTGAGGCTCACCGGCAGCAACCACTCGTCGGTCTGTTGTTCTATACCCTGCCACAACTCCTGTGTTGTGTGGGGCCTGTCCCCCAAACATATGAGTTTCAGAATGGCCTGCTGACGTTTTCCCCGGGCTGTGCTGAAGTTGGTGGTGAAGGTGTGTGGCTGACTAGATGAGCAGGTGGAAGAAGAGGAGGAGGAAGTCGAGTAGGAGGAGGTGGCAACAGGAGGCAAAGAATGTTGCCCTGCGATCCTTGGCGGCGGAAGGACGTGCGCCAAACAGCTCTCCGCCTGGGGCCCAGCTGCCACTACATTTACCCAGTGTGCAGTTAGGGAGATATAGCGTCCCTGGCCGTGCTTACTGGTCCACGTATCTGTGGTTAGGTGGACCTTGCCACAGATGGCGTTGCGCAGTGCACACTTGATTTTATCTTATACTTGGTTGTGCAGGGAAGTCACGGCTCTCTTGGAGAAGTAGTGCCGGCTGGGAACAACATACTGTGGGACAGCAAGCGACATGAGCTGTTTGAAACTGTCTGTGTCCACCAGCCTAAATGACAGCATTTCATAGGCCAGTAGTTTAGAAATGCTGGCATTCAGGGCCAGGGATCGAGGGTGGCTAGGTGGGAATTTACGCTTTCTCTCAAATGTTTGTGAGATGGAGAGCTGAACGCTGCCGTGTGACATGGTTGAGATGCTTGGTGACGGAGGTGGTGGTGGTGTTGGTGGTACATCCCCTGTTTGCTGGGCGGCAGGTGCCAACGTTCCTCCAGAGGCGGAGGAAGAGGCCGAGGCGGCAGCAGCAGAAGAGGCCGAGGCAGCAGCAGCAGAAGAGGTAGCAGGGGGAGCCTGAGTGACTTCCTTGGTTTTAAGGTGTTTACTCCACTGCAGTTCATGCTTTGCATGCAGGTGCCTGGTCATGCAGGTTGTGCTCAGGTTCAGAACGTTAATGCCTCGCTTCAGGCTCTGATGGCACAGCGTGCAAACCACTCGGGTCTTGTCGTCAGCACATTGTTTGAAGAAGTGCCATGCCAGGGAACTCCTTGAAGCTGCCTTTGGGGTGCTCGGTCCCAGATGGCGGCGGTCAGTAGCAGGTGGAGTCTCTTGGCGGCGGGTGTTCTGCTTTTGCCCACTGCTCCCTCTTTTGCTATGCTGTTGGCTCGGTCTCACCACTGCCTCTTCCTCCGAACTGTGAAAGTCAGTGGCACGACCTTCATTCCATGTGGGGTCTAGGACCTCATCGTCCCCTGCATCGTCTTCCACCCATTCTTGATCCCTGACCTCCTGTTCAGTCTGCACACTGCAGAAAGACGCAGCAGTTGGCACCTGTGTTTCGTCATCATCAGAGACATGCTGAGGTGGTATTCCCATGTCCTCATCATCAGGAAACATAAGTGGTTGTGCGTCAGTGCATTCTATGTCTTTCACCGCTGGGGAAGGGCTAGGTGGATGCCCTTGGGAAACCCTGCCAGCAGAGTCTTCAAACAGCATAAGAGACTGCTGCATAACTTGAGGCTCAGACAGTTTCCCTGGTATGCATGGGGGTGATGTGACAGACTGATGGGGTTGGTTTTCAGGCGCCATCTGTGCGCTTTCTGCATAAGACTGGGTGGGAGATAATGTGAACGTGCTGGATCCACTGTCGGCCACCCAATTGACTAATGCCTGTACCTGCTCAGGCCTTACCATCCTTAGAACGGCATTGGGCCCCACCATATATCGCTGTAAATTCTGGTGGCTACTGGGACCTGAGGTAGTTGGTACACTAGGACGTGTGGATGTGACAGAACGGCCACGTCCTCTCCCAGCACCAGAGGGTCCACTAACACCACCACGACCATGTCCACGTCCGCGTCCCTTACTAGATGTTTTCCTCATTGTTATCGTTCACCACAACAACAAAAATATTATTTGGCCCAATGTATTGTATTCAAATTCAGCTGAAAATAAATTTGAGGCCTAGTATTTAGGCGCTGGGTGGCCGGTATAGATTTAGTGACAGAATTAGACTTGGAAATGCACAGTAGCGTGTGTGTGAAGTTATTCTGAATGACCCTATGTGCACCTTGAATATTATATACCCTTTTAGGGATAGATTTCAAATAGCTCTGATCCAGCAGAAACCACTAAATTATGAAATTGCTAAATTGGGAATTGTATTTCAACCCAGAACAAAAAATGTGCTTTGACGGACACTAAATAACTTGCCCAGCCAGAACAGTACAGCGGTAAAGACAGATTTAGCGGGATATAAATTTGAGGCCTAGTATTTAGGCGCTGGGTGACCGGTATGGATTTACTGACAGAATTAGACTTGGAAATGCACAGTAGCGTGTGTGTGAAGTTATTCTGAATGACCCTATGTGCACCTTGAATATTATATACCCTTTTAGGGATAGATTTCAAATAGCTCTGATACAGCAGAAACCACTAAATTATGAAATTGCTAAATTGGGAATTGTATTTCAACCCAGAACAAAAAATGTGCTTTGACGGACACTAAATAACTTGCCCAGCCAGAACAGTACAGCGGTAACGACAGATTTAGCGGGATATAAATTTGAGTCCTAGTATTTAGGCGCTGGGTGACCGGTATGGATTTAGTGACAGAATTAGACTTGGAAATGCACAGTAGCGTGTGTGTGAAGTTATTCTGAATGACCCTATGTGCTCCTTGAATATTATATACCCTTTTAGGGATAGATTTGAAATAGCTCTGATACAGCAGAAACCACAAAATTATGAAATTGCTAAATTGGGAATTGTATTTCAACCCAGAACAAAAAATGTGCTTTGACGGACACTAAATAACTTGCCCAGCCAGAACAGTACAGCGGTAAAGACAGATTTAGTGGGATATAAATTTGAGGCCTAGTATTTAGGCGCTGGGTGACCGGTATGGATTTACTGACAGAATTAGACTTGGAAATGCACAGTAGCGTGTGTGTGAAGTTATTCTGAATGAACCTATGTGCACCTTGAATATTATATACCCTTTTAGGGATAGATTTCAAATAGCCCTGATACAGCAGAAACCACTAAATTAGGAAATTGCTAAATTGGGAATTGTTTTTCAACCCAGAACAAAAAATGTGCTTTGACGGACACTAAATAACTTGCGCAGCCAGAACAGTACAGCGGTAACGACAGATTTAGCAGGATATAAATTTGAGGCCTAGTATTTAGGCGCTGGGTGACCGGTATGGATTTACTGACAGAATTAGACCGGGATATGGCCAAAAAATAACCACACTATTGCTGGTTAAATGCACTTGGTGTGACCGCTTGACCAACCACACTACTGAGGGTTAAATGCATTTGGTGACAGGCGCAGCTTGCCCCTGATGTAGTATATGGCCAGAAAATGAACAGACTATTGCTGGTTAAATGCACTTGGTGTGACAGCTTGACCAACCACACTACTGAGGGTTAAATGCACTTGGTGACGGGCGCAGCTTGCCCCTGATGTAGTATATGGCCAAAAAATAAACAGACTATTGCTGGTTAAATGCACTTGGTATGACAGCTTCACCCTGATGTAGGCTTTAGCCAAAAAACAACCACACCATTGAGGGTTAAATGCACTTGGTGACAGGCGCAGCTTGCCCCTGATGTAGTATATGGCCAAGAAATGAACAGACTATTGCTGGTTAAATGCACTTGGTGTGACAGCTTGACCAACCACACTACTGAGGGTTAAATGCACTTGGTGACGGGCGCAGCGTGCCCCTGATGTAGTATATGGCCAAAAAATAAACAGACTATTGCTGGTTAAATGCACTTGGTGTGACAGCTTCACCCTGATGTAGGCTTTAGCCAAAAAACAACCACACCATTGAGGGTTAAATGCACTTGGTGACAGGCGCAGCTTGCCCCTGATGTAGTATATGGCCAAAAAATAAACAGACTATTGCTGGTTAAATGCACTTGGTGTGACAGCTTCACCCTGATGTAGGCTTTAGCCAAAAAACAACCACACCATTGAGGGTTAAATGCACTTGGTGACAAGCGCAGCTTGCCCCTGATGTAGTATATGGCCAAAAAATAAACAGACTATTGCTGGTTAAATGCACTTGGTGTGACAGCTTTACCCTGATGTAGGCTTTAGCCTAAAAACAACCTCACCATTGAGGGTTAAATGCACTTGGTCGCAGCTTGTGCTGGCGCACCACAAGACACAAAATGGCCGCCGATCACCCCAGAAAAAAGTGACTGACAAACGGTCTGGGCAGCCTAAAAACAGTGAGCAATTGAATTTCAGCAGCTCAATGATGCACAGCTGCAGATCGATCGATTAATCAAGTCCTTTGGAGGAGTTAATCTGCCTAATCTCGCCCTACTGTCGCAGCCGCAACCTCTCCCTACGCTAATCAGAGCAGAGTGACGGGCGGCGCTATGTGACTCCAGCTTAAATAGAGGCTGGGTCACATGGTGCTCTGGCCAATCACAGCCATGCCAATAGTAGGCATGGCTGTGACGGCCTCTTGGGGAAAGTAGTATGACGCTTGTTGATTGGCTGCTTTGCAGCCTTTCAAAAAGCGCCAAGAAAGCGTCACAAAAGCGCCAAGAAAGCGACGAACACCGAACCCGAACCCGGACTTTTACGAAAATGTCCAGGGTTCGGGTCCGTGTCACGGACACCCCAAAATTCGGTACGAACCCGAACTATACAGTTCGAGTTCGCTCATCCCTAGTTGAGACACATCAGGTTGCACCAGAATGGGAGCAGAAGCGAAACACTCCTTTATTGCAGAAAAAGCATGTAATGCCTTTTCTGACCAGACTGAGAAGTCCACACCTTTTTTGGTCATATCAGTCAATGGCTTGACAATAGTGGAATAATTTAGGATACATTTTCTGTAGTAATTAGTAAATCCCCAAAACTGCATCAGCGCTTTCTGATTCTCAGGTCGATCCCAGTCTAATACTGCACGGACCTTTTTGGGATCCATACTAAAACCCGAGGAAGAAAGCAAGTAACCCAGGAACTGCAGCTCCTAAATAGCAAACAAACATTTTTCCAACTTAGCATACAACTTATTCTCCCAGGAGGATCAATAATACTTGTCTTAAATGATCCTGATGAGTCTCTATATCGGGCAAGTAAATTAGTATGTCATTGAGGTAAATAACAACAAACCACTCCACCAAATGATGAAACATTTCATTGATAAAGTGCTGAAAGACCGCCAGAGCATTAGTCAAACCAAAGGGCATGACCAAGTTCTCAAAGTCTCCCTCAGGGGTATTAAAAGCTGTCTTCCATTCATCCCCCTCCCTGATTCTTATCAGATTATAAGCCCCTCTTAAATCTAACTTGGAAAACACATTGGCTCCAACAATCTGATCAAATAAATCCAGGATCAAGGGAAGGGAATAAGGATCCCAGGAAGTGATAGGATTTAGCTCCCAAAAAAGAAGCCGGCAGCCACAGGTGACTAAGATGGTCTAATATGTCCTTTTGCCATACTCTCGGTAATATACTCTCACATAGCTACTCCTTCGGATTAAGAAAGATTATACAACCGAGACTTTGGCAATTTAGCTCCGGGAATAAGATTTATCGGAGAATACATCTTAAAAATCAGAAAGAAACAGAGGTAACACCTGGTGGATACCACAGTGGATACCTAGTGGATACCACAGAAAGTGATGCGCCGAGACAGTTGTCCATACTGAAATCACTCAAATTACTGATTTGTCTTGCTTGCCAATCTATGGTAGGATTATGTCTGATCAACCATGCTTAGGACCCCAGAAGGAAATAACAACCGCAAGGTCTGCAGTGAGAGGTGGGCTAAAATAGAGCCACTAAACAAATTAGCAGAACCTGTGGAGAGGTGAGATCCTGCCCACAACAACAGACAACAAGGAAAAACAGAAAGACCTGTCAGATAGACTCACGTGCTGCAAGTTTATCTGATCTCTCACAGGGCAGGCAGTGACAGATACATTCGCTTGCCGCTGAACGTGGCCATATAGCTCTGGAATGCCCTTCTGGGAGAAATATTTCCTTCTAGGGACATTCCTCTGCGGTGTGCCAATGGCCACACATTTTCTAAAGTCTCTGAACCCACCAATTTATATGGCAGCAGTTGGCGGGCTAGCAGTTTCGACAAGCCAGCGGTCAGCCGTTGGGCAAGAGGGTTATGCAGCGTCCACATTTTTTTACCCTCGAACATTTGGGCCATGGAAGCCTGCCTTGTGCCTGATGAACACGACGACGGCATGGTGGAAGGTAGAGTGGAGGACAAATGGGAGGAAAAAGGAGAAGGAGAAGAGGCAGGTAATGGAGCAACAGGAGTGTGGCTTTGTGGGTTCTGACGGCGTTGCTCCCACTGAGCTCGGTGATTGAAGGCCAGGTGCCTTCTTAAGGCGGTCGTCCCTACGTGAGTGTTGGGATTACTGTGGCTTATGCGTTAACAGCACAGGCTGCAGATGGCAACACTATTATCCGCAGCTAACAAGTTAAAAAAAGCCAACACTGCGGAGCCATATGTCGGAGTCCTGGGAGCGCAAGATGTGACCATGCATGGTGGATGGCTCGCTAGAGATACGTTTGCAGTATGCTTTTTGCCTACTGTGCACTGCGAGTTCTGCCTGCTTCTCCTCTTTCTCCTCCCTATCTGCTGCTCAATCTCTCCCTCTGAACTCCCCTCCTCTTCCTCTCTTGTGGGCACCCACATGACATCCATCGACACGTCATCATCATCAACTTTACCATCAATGGCATTAGAGATCTCAGAGTAGGCAGCAACAGCGGGGACCACCCTCTATATAGCTGTGGTATCGCAGCAGAACCGCACACAACTGCTGCACAATACAAATGCACAATAATATACTTTCTATATTAAAAATTATATTATAAGTACCGTTGATATAAAAAGTCTACACACCCCTATTAAAATGTCAGGTTTCTGTTATGTAAAAAAATTTAGACAAATATAAATAATTTCAGAACTTTTTCTACCTTTAATGTGACCTCTAAACTGTACAACTCAATTGAAAAACCAACTGAAATCTTTTAGGTAGAGGGAAGAAAAAATATAAAAATAAAATAATATGGTTGCATGTGTGCACAGCACACCCTTAAACTAATACTTTGTTGAAGAACTTTTGGGGTATGAGTCTATCAACATGGCACATTTTGACTTGGCAAGATTTGCCCACTCTTCTTTGCAAAAACACTCAAAATCTGTCAGATTGTGAGGGCATCTCCTGTGCACAGCCCTCTTCAGATCACAGATTTTAATCGGATTTAGGTCTGGGCTCTGGCTGGGCCATTCCAAATCTTTAATCTTCTTCTGGTGAAGCCATTCCTTTGTTGATTTGGATGTATGCTTTGGGTCGTTGTCATGCTAAAAGATGAAGTTCCTCTTCATGCTCAGCAGAAGCCTGAACGTTTTGTGCCAATATTGACTGGTATTTGGAACTGTTCATAATACTCTCTAGCCTAACTAAGGCCCCAGTTCCAGCTGTAGAAAAACAGCCCCAAAGCATGATGTTGCCACCACCATGGTTCACTGTGGGTATGGTGTTCTTTTGATGATGTGCAGTGTTGTTTTTGCGCCAAACATATCTTTTGGAATTATGGCCAAAAAGTTCAACCTTGGTTTCATGAGACCATAACACCTTTTCCCACATGCTTTTGGGAGACTTCAGATGTGTTTTTGCAAAATGTAAGCTGGCTTGGATGTTTTTCTTCGTAAGAAAAGGCTTTCGTCTTGCCACTCTACGCCATAGCCCAGACATATGAAAAATACGGGAGATTGTTGTCACATATACCACATAGCCAGTATTTGCCAGATATTCCTGCAGCTCCTTTAATGTTGCTGTAGGCCTCTTGGTAGCCTCCCAGACCAGTTTTCTTCTCGTCTTTTCATCAATTTTGGAGGGATGTCCAGTTCTTGGTAATGTCTTCACTGTGTTCCATGGTATGTCTAATACCTTGGAAATTCTTTTGTACCCTTCTCCTGACTGATACCTTTTAACAATGAGATCCCTCTGTTGCTTTGGAAGCTCTCTGTGGACTATGGCTTTTGCTGTGGGATGCGACTAAGAAAAGTTGAGGAAAGACCAAATAGAGCAGCTGAACTTTATTTGGGGTTAATCAGAGGCACTTTAAATAATGGCAGGTGTATGCTGACTCGTTTTTAACATGATTTTGAATGTGATTGCTTAATTCTGAAAACAGCTACATCCCCAGTTATAAGAGGGTGTGCACACTTATGCAACCACATTATTTTAGTTTTTTTGTTTTCTTCACTCCACCTAAAAGATTTCAGTTTGTTTTTCAATTGAGTGGTACAGTTTATAGGTCACATTAAAGGTGGAAAAAGTTCTGAAATTATTTATGTTTGTCAAAATTTTTTACAGCACAGAAACCTGACAGTATGTCCCTGCTCCACAAAGTAGCCTCTCCCTACACTGGCAAAACACAGAATGTAAAATGGGTGCTAGATTGGGTTCTGTTATAGGGTGAGGGTGTGTCCATGTGCTGAAACGTCTCAATTGGCTGTCCTGTCCCTCCTGATGTGTGTCATGGGTCAAAGTTCGGCACAATGCAAAAAAATGCCTCTGACGGACATCGCCATATGTTTGCATGTTCGGCGAATGGCGAATGCGCAAAGTTCGCCACGAAACGACCGCCGGATGAACCGAAAAGGCGATCTCTACTCTCTACTATATAGTGTTGTTAAATATATGTACATTGTGTTATGTATTACATGTGTATTACACTGTGGCACCAAAAAGAAATATCTTATTTTAGCTCTACATGGATTTCTCTCCCTTAGCTTTATTTGCAATCTCTGTACATGGATGATAGTCCGAACAGGCCATTGGCAACCAAGGGGTAATCATTTTAGTTTCATGTCAATTACAATCTTCCTGAGTGGAACATGTTAATACCAGAGCACCTGACGTCATGCAAAATGTCTACAGTTGGCTTCAAGGATGTGTGCATTTGGGGTGAAGTTCTTTTCTTTTTAAGTTATTTTTATTTCTTGTTTTTTCACATTATTTACTTTTATTGTATTAATTATTAACATTTTCTGTATTTATGTGTTAATTTTTTGTTTCTCACTATAGGAACACAGGGTAGCAGAGAATACATGATCTATCAGCCCAATGTAAAGATCTTTAATAACAGTGATCTCATGGTAACAGCCCATAGATCACTATCACTAGTGATTTGTATATATAGACATGAAGAGAAGTTGCTGATCACATATTTTCTGCATGCTTTTAAGCCCCTCTTCACAGGGGATCTCTAGCAACTGCCCACATATTTGAGTACAAAAGATTCAGGGGTTTTCTGTGACAGATTACATCAGTCCTCTGTCATGGTGCAAAATGTCAGTGTCACAGCTTCATCCAACCCGAGGTACTATGTGCAGGAGCGAGCAGTGTTATCAAACTCACAATGTAAATTAATGAACTGCAATCACAGGGACCAGTTCATCAGCTTGTTAATTTATGTGGTGTAGTCAGAAAAGTTTTAACTTGCTGACATAAAATGTTTTTTATTTATGCAAATATCTGTTGGGTGCTGATCAATTTAGTGATAACTTAAAGGGAGCAGCAGTGTCTGTGTTTGTTTTTGTATTGTATCACTTTCTCTTCATATGACATCGTTTTATCTAATTCATGTTTCCGTTATGGTGTCATTCAGGAAACATTCCCCCAAAACCGTGACAATGTATTGAACAGGAGAGATCATCCATCCTATTGGAATTTCCTATATTAATGTAAAAACATAAGCCCTTATTGGATGTTACAGACTTTAAGGAGTATTTACATCTTCTATATATGGTATATCGATAGGCAGTTGCACATCCCACAGCCTCCTATCTCAAGAACTGGGCCCCACCCATGAATATAGAGCACTCTAAGCATGTTGGCCATTCTCTCTATTCACATTTATGGGACTTCAGAAAATAAGCTCATAGCAGTGATTGGAGACCAAGGCGCACATGCATGGACACCCCTCCATTCACTGCTGTTGGACTTAACATAGAAACATAGAATGTGTTGGCAGATAAGAACCATTTGGCCCATCTAGTCTGCCCAATATACTGAATACTATGAATAGCCCTTGTCCCTATCTTATATGAGGATGGTCTTATACCTATCCCATGCATGCTTAAACTCCTTCACTGTATTTGCAGCTACCACTTATACAGGAAGGCTAATCCATGCATCCACTACTCTCTCAGTAAAGTAATACTTCCTGATATTACTTTTATACCTTTGCCCCTCTAATTTAAAACTATGTTCTCTTGTAGCAGTTTTTCTTCTTTTAAATATTCTCTCCTCTTTTACCTTGTTGATTCCCTTTACGTATTTAAAAGTTTCTATCATATCCCCTCTGTCTCGTCTTTCTTCCAAGCTATACATGTTAATGTCCTTTAATCTTTCTTGGTAAGTTTTATCCTGCAATCCGTGTACCAGTTTAGTAGCTCTTCTCTGAACTCTCTCCAAAGTATCAATATCCTTCTGGAGATATGGTCTCTAGTACTGAGCACAATACTCCAAATGAGGTCTCACTAGTGCTCTGTAGAGCGGCATGAGCACCACCCTCTTTCTACTAGTAATGCCTCTCCCATGACCTTGTAGTTTTGTGACCTTACTACTGATAACTTTCATATTGATGGCACAGTCTTTTTAAACAATTATTGTTCCATGTATCAGCACCTAAAAGATTTGTATGTCAATAAATGTAATTCTGTGTTAATAAAATACATGGCTATTGTACTTTCAATAAACATTCCATAAACTGGTGAACATAAGAAACTTTGTAATACTTATTAGAGGAAATACCTCTTTCTATCCTTCATGAGCAACATAATAATGCACATGAAGGCATGCTGTGGAAACTTTGGTCTGTATTAGTGATGATCGAGCACCAAAGTGCTCAGGTGCTCTAACTGAACACATCGGGATGTTCGGGTGCTCTACTGAGCACCCGAGTATAATGGAAGTCAATGGGAGAACCCGAGCATTAAACCAGGAACCCCTGCTCTGAAGAGGGGAGGGTGCCTGGTTCATAGGAAAAGGTCAGAAATTGATGGAAAAACCACAAAAATGGTCCGGGAACAGCATGGGGAGGATGTCTTAATGCATCTTGGACTCCCAGGTCGCTGCTGGGAACCATGTTGTCCGAGAATTAAAGCCACTTTTAAAGACTGACAATAATACGCACAAAACAAAAATAAAAACAATTTTAGAAGAAAAATTGTTATGAAACATTCTTTCCTGTATATTTATTTGTATATAAAGTGCAAGTGCTACCAAAAATTACAAGGAAGAGGTACTCTGATACAACCTGTATATCACATAATGGAGGGCCTCATTCACATTGTGATACAATAGTTTAGGTAGTGGGACTCCTACACTCATAAAGCCTATGTACTAAGTGAAAGGGCTGCCAAAACTTACAAGGAACCAGCACTCCAAAACACCCTTTGTTACACATAAAGGAGGGCATCATACACACCCTTGAAAAATATGATTGATGGCCTGCTGGTGCCCCTTAAAAACATTTGGAGCAAGGGCCTGCTGATTTGACCATATAGGAGCGAGGGCCTGCTGCTGCATTGGTGACTCTAGATAATCTCTGGCACGTCCCTGTGATGGCAACAATCCATTTGGCTGTCTTCACTATCAACTTTCGATGTTCTTTTCTGCGCCTACCATGTTGATCACGGGTAACAGGGAATCAGGGTTCGATGCTGGAGAGGGAGCCTGAGAAAGGGCTACCACATCCAAGGGAGGTCAATGGCTGAAATCTGATGCTGTTGCCTTGCCCCTATTTTTTCCTAATTGTGAGCCACCCAGAGAGGGTGGGTCAAGTTATTAAAGCACAAGCATGCAAGGAAGGCAACAGGCACGCGGCAATTACCCACTCCCGACTCGGGGAGGTAGTGACGATAAATAACATTGCAGCACTCCTAAGCGACCCTATTATTGGAATGAGTACACTTTCCGTTAACGAGGATCTATTGGAGGGCAAGTCTGGTACCAGCAGTCAACTTGCTCCCAGCCTCCACAACGTTCACCCAGTGTGCCATCATGGTGAGGATTGTGTTCACCAGACTCTTGGCTACTCAGACTGAACTTGTAGGTAAGGGCCTGCTGCCACTTTGTTGACTCTAGATAACTTCTAGGCGATCTCATGTCCCCATGACGCGACAATCCATTTGGATGTCTGACCTAGCAACCGTGGAGCAATTATTTAACAGGGACCTTCTGGTAAAGCACCGTTTTGCTTGTCCTCTCCACCAGAGGAATGAGAGATGAGAAGTTATCTTTGTAGCGGGGGTTGAGAAGGGTGAACAACCAGTAATCTGTGTTGTCTAAAATTTGTGTAACACACGGGTTGTGGGAAAGGCAGCCTAACATGAAGTCAGCCATGTGTGCCAGAGTACCAACAGGCAAGACTCCAGTGTCATTATCAGAAGGTGAGCTAACCCTGTAAAAGATTATAGGTTAGGTGCAGGTGAGCTGACCCTATAAATCATTATATGCAAGGGCCTGCAGTTGTGATGACCCTGTAAAACATTATATGCCAGGGCCTGCAGTTAAGCTGACCCTGAAAAACATTATATGCAAGGGCCTGCAGGTGAGCTGACCCTGTAAAACATTATATGCGAAGGCCTGCAGGTGAGCTGACCCTGTAAAACATTATATGAGAGAGCCTGCAGTTGATCTGACCCTGTAAAACATTATATGCGAGGGCCTGAAATTGAGCTGACCCTGCAAAACATTATATGTGAGGGCCTGCAGTTGAGTTGACCCTGTAAAGCATTATATGCGAGGGCCTGCAGTTGAGCTGACCCTGTAAAACATTATATGTGAGGGCCTGCAGTTGAGCTGATCCTATAAAAAATGATATGCCAGGGCATTATATGCGACAAATTAGTATGTTGATATGATGGAAGAGGAGGAGGGTGAGAAATTGAAGATTTAACCATATACCCTTTTTTGTGGTGGAAGGGGTGCATGGGAATACAGTGTATTGAGTACATTAAACAACACATTTAAAGTGCCTTTGTTCATCCGCTTTCATTTGGTGGAGTCGAGAAGTCAAGGGCATTCCAGCCCTCGTTCTTTTTTTTGAGAGTCAACCTGTCAGCATTTTCAGTTGACAGGCGGATACGCTTATCTGTTATAATGCCACCAGCAGCACTAAATACCCGCTCTGACAAAATGCTGGCGTCAGGGCAGGCCAGCACCTCCGAGGCGTAGAGCACCAGTTTGTGCGATGTGTCCAGCTTGGACACGCAGTAGTTGTAAGGCACTGAAGGATCACTGAGGACGCTGACACGGTCTGCTACGTACTCCTTCACCATCTTCCAAAACTCCTTCACCATCTTCCCTCCTTGTGACACTAGGCCACGCATCAGGGTGAGGGTGCTGGCGGGGTGTCATCAAACTGTCCCAGGCCTTGGAGAGTGGTTGCCCTGCCTCTGCGTCGTCAGATGGAAATTTGTGGAGCAATTTTTCAACAAGGACCTTCTGGTATTGCACCAATTTGCTCGTCCTCTCCACCTGAGGAATGAGAGATGAGATATCTATATATGTAAAATCACAATGCAACCGCACTCTGCAAACCAAATAAAGTACAATAATGCCAGAGTAATAGAGAATGGCCTGGTGCTAATGCTGCGCTTATTTTGTAAATTTGAGATTCTTGGCAAATACATTTTGTACAAAATTATTTGAGCCCGTCTGCCACACGTCAAGGTGATATCTATAAGACGGGAACCTAACACTAAATACTACCTGTTATGTGCCATAATGGCCACTATAAAATTCAGGGAGTGCAGCTTCCACATGCATGCTGGGTCCACTCTGCTTTTTATCAGTTTTGGTGCCCAAATGGCCTCCATTAAATTTAGGGGATGCATGTACCAACATGCATGCTGAGCCCACTCTATACCTCTCCTGGTGCCAGACGGCTTCCAATGAATGAATGACAGTCCATCTATACCTATCCTGGTGCCAAAAGGCTTCCAGTGAGTACAGAGAGAGCAGGCTAAAGCTTTATACTTACACTAATTAAAATCAGACTATGGAGCAGACAGACTGGTCAGGGGTGCAAGACTAAATGGAGTCAGCCACAACTCCAGTACAAAAAGGGGGTTAGTCGGCACATCCCAATGCGCATGTGATTGTTGTGAAAAAAACAATGCAACAGCACTCTGCAAACCAAATAAAGTACAATAATGCCATAGTAATAGAAAATGTTCTGGTGTGAATGCTACACTTTTTTTTCAAATTTTAGATTCTTAGCAAAGACATTTTGTACAAAATATTTGGGCCCATCTGCCAAATGTCAATGCGATCTCTGTAAGTAGTGATGTCCCGAACTATTCGCCGGCGAATAGTTCCCGGCGAACATAGCTTGTTCGCATTCGCCGCTGCAGGCGAACATATGCGATGTTCGGTCCGCCCCCTATACATCATCATTGAGTAAACTTTGACCCTCTACCTCACAGTCAGCAGACACATTCCAGCCAATCAGCAGCAGAACCTCCCTCCCACCTTCAGGACAGCATCCATTTTAGATTCATTCGGAATCTGCATTCACAGAGAGAGGAGGGCAGAGTGTAGCTGCTGCTGATTCAATAGGGAAAGCTTAGTAAGGGCATTGTTCTGTGTCCACAGACTCATCTGCTGTAAGAACAGCATCCAGACAGCACCCCAAAAAGCCCCTTTCAGGGCTGGTACATCTGCTTTTTTTTTTTTTTATATATATATTGCAGTTGCCTGGCTGCCCGTGTGTGAGAAGCTGCAGCCTCAGTCATAGACAGCACTGTGTGCACAGTGCAAACCATTCATACAGGGTGTGACAGAAAATACCTTGCAGATAAAAGAAAATTCTATTTAATATTTTTCAGTGATCTAATCACATTTGCAAGCCCGTGTGTGTCAGGCCCCCACACATACTGTATTGTGTCCACTGGCTAGTGGCTAGTTCGGCCTGCACTCATATCGTTACAGGGTGTCATTCGCCCAAATACCTTTCAGAAAAAAAAATTATATTTAAAATTTAACTGTGAATCTAATCACATTTGCAAGCCCATGTGTGTCAGGCCCCCACACATACTGTATTGTGTCCACTGGCTAGTGGCTAGATCGGCCTGCACTCATACCGTTACAGGGTGTCATTCGCCCAAATACCTTTCAGAAAAAAAACATCTATTTAAAATTTAACTGTGATCTAATCACATTTGCAAGCCCGTGTGTGTCAGGCCCCCACACATACTGTATTGTGTCCACTGGCTAGTGGCTGGATCGGCCTGCACTCATACCGTTACAGGGTGTCATTCGCCCAAATACCTTTCAGAAAAAAAATTATATTTAAAATTTAACTGTGATCTAATCACATTTGCAAGCCCGTGTGTGTCAGGCCCCCACACATACGGTATTGTGTCCACTGGCTAGTGGCTGGATCGGCCTGCACTCATACCGTTACAGGGTGTCATTCGCCCAAATACCTTTCAGAAAAAAAATTATATTTAAAATTTAACTGTGATATAATCACATTTGCAAGCCCGTGTGTGTCAGGCCCACACATACTGTATTGTGTCCACTGGCTAGTGGCTGGTTCGGCCTGCACTCATACCGTTACAGGGTGTCATTTGCCCAAATACCTTTCAGAAAAAAAAATTCTATTTAAAATTTAACTGTGATCTAATCACATTTGCAACCCCGTGCGTGTCAGGCCCCCACACATACTGTATTGTGTCTACTGGCTAGTGGCTGGTTCGGCCTGCACTCATACCGTTACAGGGTGTCATTCACCCAAATACCTTTCAGAAAAAAAACATCTATTTAAAATTTAACTCTGATCTAATCACATTTGCAACCCCGTGCGTGTCAGGCCCCCACACATACTGTATTGTGTCCACTGGCTAGCGGCTGGTTCGGCCTGCACTCATACCCTTACAGGGTGTCATTCGCCCAAATACCTTTCAGAAAAAAAACATCTATTTAAAATTTAACTGTGATCTAATCACATTTGCAAGCCCGTGTGTGTCAGGCCCCCACACATACTGTATTGTGTCCACTGGCTAGTGGCTGGTTCGGCCTGCACAGGACGATGATGGAAGAGGATGTGGCCCAGAACGAGGAGGAGGAAGAGGGGTCATCTCTAACACAGGACGATGATGGAAGAGGATGTGGCCCAGAACGAGGAGGAGGAAGAGGGGTCATCTCTAACACTTTCAGGACAGTCTTTTAGAAGTGGCTCAGAAAGAGGATTTTTGCAACAGTAGAGGCCAGGTTCAAATTTGGCCAGCCAGGGCCCACTACTGGAGGACGAGGAGGATGAGGAGGAGGATGGGGATGAAGCATGTTCACAGCGGGGTGGCATCCAATGCAGCTCGGGCCCATCACTGGTGCGTGGCTGGTGGCATATGGAGGACGCAGACGATACGCCTCCCACAGAGGACAGCTTGTCCTTACCTCTGGGCAGCCTGGCACACATGAGCGACTACATGCTGGAGTGCCTGTGCAACGACAGCAGAGTTGCCCACATTTTAACGTGTGCTGACTACTGGGTGGCCACCCTGCTGGATCCCCATTACAAAGACAATGTGCTGTCCTTAATTCTCTCACTGGAGCGTGATCGGAAGATGCGCGACTAGAGGCGCACGCTGGTAGATGTGCTTCTGAGACCATTCCCGACTGATGCCGGGGGACCAGTGGAAGCACAAGGCAAAGGCAGGGGAGGAGGAAGAGGTCGCCAATGCAGCTGTGTCAGCGCCAGCACCTCAGAAGGCAGGGTTAGCATGGCCGACATGTGGAAAAGCTTTGTCACCTCGCCGCAACAACCGGCCTCAACTGCTGATATGGAGCGTGTTAGCAGGAGGCAGCATTTGAACAACATGGTGGAACAGTACCTGCTGCCTTTTGCAACTTTCTAGCTCTTTCCATGACATTTTTACAGCCATTTTAGTGCTCAAACGTTCGGGTCCCCATTGACAAATCTTTTTTTCAAGTTCGGCCGAACCTGGCGAACCCGAACATCCAGGTGTCCGCTCAACTCTAATCACATAGTCCACTCTCTATCCTTACTGAAGAAGATGGTTCAAAAGGAGGACTATGGGCTCATCTTCATTCCAGCGTCTACTTCAGCGAGAAGAGAGGGGAAAATGCAATATGCAAGCACTTCTTTAATCTCATTCTAGGGACCGGTGGGGATCTCAGCAATCAAAACTTTTGATATGTCTCTATGACATATCAAAAGATTTTTCAAAGTACAGTGATAAGTTAAAGTCTATGGACACCTTTGTTTTTTTACAATTGCATATTACACATTGTTGGCAAAACAAAACTTTTTTTAATTGTTTTTTAATCCTCAGCAAAACAAAATAATATTCCAGACACTTAAACAATCACTTAAGTCATATTCTTATCTGTTTAGATAGAGTTTAGCTACAGGTGAAACTCAAAAAATCAGAATATTGTGCAAAAGTTCATTTATTTTAGTAATGTAACTTAAAAGGTGAAACTAATATATGAGATAGACTCATTACATGCAAAGCGAGATATTTCAAGCCTTTATTTGTTATATTTTGGATGATTATGGCTTACAGTTTATGAAAACCCCAAATTCACAATCTCAGAAAATTAGAATATTATATGAAATCAATAAAAAAAGGATGTTAAATAGAAAAATGTAGGACCTCTGAAAAGTATAATCATGCATATGTACTAAGTACTTGGTTTGGGCCCCATTTCCATCAATTACTGCCTCAATGCAGCGTGGCATGAATGCCATCAGCCTATGGCACTGCTGATGTGTTACAGAAGACCAGGAAGCTTCAATAGCAGCCTTCAGCTCTTCTGCATTGTTCAGTTTCATGTCTATCATCTTTCTCTTGGCAATGCCCCATAGATTCTCTATGGGATTTATAAGCTGTAAGCCATTATAACAAATAAAGGCTTGAAATATCTCGCACGATGTTCAAATTATTTGAGTTTCACCTGTATAATGAGTGCTTATGAGGTCAGGAGATCAGATATAGAACTTTATATGTGCCGCCAGTTGACGAGACTCAGAAGTGATACTCTGCAAACAAACTGATTTTTAACCCCTGTAACTCAGAAAATTATGAAAACATGATTTTAACCCAAAATGAGTAAAATGTAATCATTAAAAATATTGCCCTGCGGGTGTCCATCACCTTTAAGAATTGTCCAACCACATTCACCAACATAAGAAAATGCCTTTCATTTTCTAAAAATAAGCTGGATATCAATCATACATATTATAACATAGATGGACCTAAAAAACATCCCAAAAGACAAATGTTGCAGTCCATACTGAATCAGTGAAAGAGCCATGTTTCCTCTGCTGTAAAATAATTCAAGAAAGCACATCTATATCTTGAATTATTTTTCAATTAAGAAAAACTGTATTTTTGAAAAGTCAGTTTGTTTTAAAATATAATTCAAGATAATAATTCCAGAATGTGAAAACTTTCATTGGTGTTTGTAGATTTGAGTCTTCTAAATATAACATACATTTAAATCAATGATGTGAGTTCACAGGAAGCTTTAGCTGAAACCAAAAATAATTAGCATGTCCACTAAGCAGCTTATATTTTTACTTAGTAGACTACTGTTTCTGCTTCATTGGCAAGAAACCATAAAGAAAAATATGTTACACTAAGTTCTATTTATTTGACTCACTGCACCTATATGTTTGGAAATATAATTAACTTTTTATTTTACATATATGAGATGTGATATAAAAATATTCTTCTGAATGTCATATACATTGTAAGTAGAGATGAGCGAATCGAAGCTGAAAAAGTGGAATTTGATCCGAATTTCAGGAAAAATTAGATTTGGCCCGAAGTCAAATTTCCTCATGCTTCATGGCAACGAATCGCATTTTTTAAAATATGCTGCACGTGTGAGGACATAGAGATACGATCTCTGGGAAGGCGGGATCACCTATAATGCCATGCATGCAGCCAATCAGCAGCCAGCCAGCCCTGTGATGTCACAGCCCTATAAATAGCCTCAGCCATCTTGGATTATGCTATTTACCAGTGTACTTAGTGCAGGGAGAAATGTCAGCAGGCACTAGGGACAGTGCTAGAAAAAACTTTATTGTGCTTGAAAAACGATTTACAAGTGCAGGGAAAGATTATTCAAGGTGTAGGGAAAGGATAGGGAGGAATCATTCCACAACATTTATGTTGAACAGGGTTCAGTAGGGGAGGTTACAGCCTGGGTAATAGGAACAATCCAATTACACCTTGCTGCACTGACTGGGCACCCAAATTGCCATTATACAGCTCTGTAATTCCAGCAAACCGCTCTTGATATTGGGGTGTTACAGCCATTAACAGGATTTATTACAAGGAAATATTTATATGTCTTATTTGCTCTTGTGTGGTGCAGTTACATGTTGTAAAGCATTTTTGGGCTTGTATTAGTGGGAAAAAAGGGCTTATTAGCCGTTGTGTGGTGAAGTGCAAAAATTACAGCCCTTTCTGTCTTTTATTAGTGGCAAAAGAAAAAAATATTTGCCGTTCAGCTGTGCAGTTATATGTTGTAAAGCCCTTTTTGCCATGTATTAGTGGCACCAAAAAATTAATAATTGCCATTCAGCAGTGCAGTTATTTGTTGTAAAGCCCTTTTTCCTGTGTATTAGTGGCACCAAAAAATATATATTTGCCATTCAGCGGTGCAGTTATATGTTGTAAAGCCCTTTTTGCTGTGTATTAGTGGCACCAAAAATATATATATTTGCCATTCCAGGGGTGCAGTTATATGTTCTAAAGCCTTCTGTGGCCTGTATTAGTGGCAAAATGAAAATATATTTGCTGTTCAGTGGTGCAGTTATTTGTTGTAAAGCCGTTTTTTGCCATGTATTGGTGGCAAAAGAAAAATATATTTACCGTTCAGCGGTGC
This sequence comes from Bufo gargarizans, assembly GCF_014858855.1. Lineage (NCBI taxonomy): Eukaryota > Metazoa > Chordata > Amphibia > Anura > Bufonidae > Bufo > Bufo gargarizans. Next base: position 249,030,974 of record NC_058083.1, on the reverse strand, counting down.
AGTTATTTGTTGTAAAGCCCTTTTTGCAGTGTATTAGTGGCAAAGAAAAAACATATTTGCCGTTCAGCGGTGCAGTTATATGTTCTAAAGCCTTCTGTGGTGTGTATTAGTGGCAAGTAAAATATATTTGTTGTGGCACCAAAAACTATATATATTTGCCATTCAGCAGTGCACTTATTTGTTGTAAAGCCCTTTTTGCTGTGTATTAGTGGTGCCCAAAAAAATATATTTGCCATTCAGCGGTGCAGTTATATGTTGTAAAGCCCTTTTTGCCGTGTATTAGTGGCACAAAAAAATATATATTTGCCGTTCAGTGGTGCAGTTATATGTTCAAAAGCATTCTGTCGGTGTATTAGTGGAAAAACTAAAATATATTTGTTGTTCAGCGGTGCAGTTATTTGTTGTAAAGCCCTTTTTGCCTTGTATTAGTGGCAAAAGAAAAACATATTTGCCGTTTAGCGGTGCAATCATTTGTTGTAAAGCCCTTTTTGCCGTGTATTAGTGGCAAAAGAAAACATATTTGCCATTCAGCTGTGCAGTTACATTTTCAAAAGCCTTATGTGATGTGTATTTGTGGCAAAAGTAAAATATATTTGCCGTTCAGTGGTACAGTTATGTGTTGTAAAGCCCTTTTTGCCATATATTAGTGGCAAAAGAAAAATATATTTGCCGTTCAGCGGTGTAGTTATGTGTTCTAAAGCTTTCTGTGGCATGTATTAGTGGCAAAGTAAAATATATTTGCCGTTCAGCGGTGCAGTTATATGTTCTAAAGCCTTTTATGGCGTGTAATAGTGGCTAAAGTAAAATCTATATGTCGTTCAGCGGTGCAGTTATATGTTGTAAAGCCCTTTTTGTAAAATTCGGAGAATCAGCCGAATCGAACTTTTGAAAAATTCTATCTCTAGTGAATAACAAGAACATCAAATACTACTATATTGAAAAATTGAATTCTAGAAATGTTTTACATGAAAACTATATAACAGATATAGAATAAATTACTACACAGAACCAACATATGATCCCTACAGATGAGGAGGCTACCAGAGAAAAGCAAAGTATTAGGTCTCATGCACACAAACGTATTTTCATTCTGTGTCCGTTCAATTTTTTTGTTAACTGTATATGGAACCATTCATTTCAATAGGTCTGCAAAAAGAAACAGAAGGTACTCCGTGTGCATTCCATTTCCGTATGTCCGTAATTCCGTTCTGCAAAAAAAAGAACATTTCCTATTATTTTCCGCATTATGGACAAGGATAGTACTGTTCTATTAGTGCCAGCTGTTCCGTTCCGCAAAATACGGAATGCACACGAATGTCATCCGTATTTTTTGCGGACTGCAAAATACACACAGTCGTGTGCATGAGGCCTGAGTCAAAGTACTGGTACCTGTTAACCCCTTAACGCAGAACGCCGTGCATATACAGCGGGGGATGCATTGCCAGAATGCATTCCGCCGTACATGCACAGAGGAATGATCGGGCGGGCACCGGCGCGGTGCGCACCCGATCACTGCAGAGGTCCAGCAGTCCCTGGTAGCCGGGCCCCTGCTGTATCCGCCGGCAATGCAGTGGTCCGGGCTGACCGAGATATAGAAGTGGTTTGCTCTGTTAAATTTTGAGTACCGCACACCGTGATTGCTGGTGTCAGCAAGGACTTTTTTAGTCGTAATCAAGTAGTAGAAAATTGCAGCACACAGTATTTTTCTTTGCTTGTTAGATTTTAATCTTGTATCATCATATGATCATCATGATCCAGTGCAATTACAGGGTATATAGAGCAGGCATGTACAAATCAGTATGGCGACTGGACGTTTCGGCCTGTCAGGGCCTTCTTCAGCGGTCTTAATCCTTACAAGTCGTGATTTCAACGGTCTGAAAAGGAAAATAAAAAACGTATTAGTTTCATAGAGTCAATAATTTTTACAGTCACATTAAACATAGAAGTGGTTTGCGGCGGGGGAAGCAGCGCATCGAGTCCCCACGCTGCTGTGGCGGGGACTTGATGCGTGACAAGACAGCCCGATGCCGTGCAGAAGGGACCTGCCTTCTACGCGTGCCGAGAAGATCCAGCCTCAGGCTGGGTCTCTTAGGCAACCTGTTTGTGTACTTCTCACCATGGGCGTCCGCAGAAATTTTTCCAGGGGGGGCATAATTTTATTGACATCCATGCTCTGCTTGTTTCTGAGAATGTAATGAAGGGGAGGGGCATATTCATTATCACAAAGTATAATAATGCATGAGCTGTGCAGTGGCGGATCCAGAGCCTGGTCTCGGGAGGGGTGCACTTCCAGGTTATTTTCTGTCCGCCGCCACAAAACAATGGTGATTATGGAACAGACTACACAGTGTAGCGGTATACTGTATATTGTGTGGCACAGTGTATGCTATATGTGTATAACATAAACATATTTCACATGAAAACTTACAATTACTTGGCTTGGCCCTTGGGGATCTCGGACACCACTTCAACAGCGAACGCAAGTTTCCGCAAATGCTCGCGAACGTGCGAACCGGGCGAACCGCAATAGACATCAATAGGAAGGCGAATTTGAAAACCCACAGGTACTCTTTGTGGCCACAATAATGATGGAAAAGTTGTTTCAAGGGGACTAACACCTGGACTGTGGCATGCCGGAGGGGGATCCATGGCAAAACTCCCATGGAAAATTACGTAGTTGACGCAGAGTGTGGTAAGTTGAAATCGCAACTTATAGAACTTGAATTATTCGCATTGCGATTTCAACTTTCTCAAATCCGACAGTACATTCTAGCATGGAGTCGATTAATGCATGTTATTTTAATCGCATTGTGAATTCAACTTAGAGCTGCTGGGTTCCTAATGGTTTTATTGCTAGAATATAATGAAGATTGAGAATATAGTGCTATATTCGTTATAGTCGTCAATTCTAGCAATACAACCATTAGGAACTTAGCTTGCATTCGCTAACTTGAATTCACAATGCGATTAATATAACCTGCATTATTCACATTGTGATTACAACTTAGATCTGAGTTCCTAATGGTTGTATTGCTAGAATTGACAACGAATATAGCACTATATTCTCAATCTTCGTTATATTCTATCAATATAACCATTAGGAACCAATAGGAACCCAGCTCTAAGTTGTAATTGCAATGCGATTAATATAACCTGTATTAATCGCATTGCGATTACAACTTTGTGACACTGCAGCTTCAGAATTAATCTAGGATGGATGCTGTCGGAGGGTCTGGGAGGGAGGGTATGCTGATTGGCTGGAATGTGTCTGCTGACTGTGAGGTACAGGGTCAAAGTTTGCTCAATGATGATGTATAGGAGGCGGACCGAACATCGCATATGTTCTCACGCAGCGGCGAACGCAAACAAGCTATGTTCGCCGGGAACTATTCGCCGACTAATAGTTCGGGACATCTCTACTCATGGTTGACATGACACAAGATTAAAAACACAATTTAAAAAAGCACTGGGGCTAGTGGTGCATGACCGGTGGGTCATGAAATAAATTGCAAATGCAAAGTGCGGTCAGCAGCAGAAGTTGATAAAAAGGATCCGTATATTCATAAACAATGATGTAGTCACTGATTTAGTCAATGAAAAACAGGGAAGAAAATATATACACCTTAACAGTGTATACCACTGGCGCCGCAATATGGCACACAGAGGATATATGGTCATAAAGTATAAAAAAAGCAAAAGCTAGGTGAGACTGATATGAGTCACCAGCAACCAGTGAAGGCAATATTGCAATGTATTCTGACCACAATTTTGACCTCAAACTATCCAGACACCACCAGTGCACTCCCTGATGCGCATTTTGCGTACTGCTTTCGCAAGGGAAGTGGCTTCAATGGTGTCGACACTGGGTGTATATATAGGTAACATGGGGCAAATAACTGAGATGTTCATGGATTGGCCCAAATATCTAAACGCAATGAATCCACGCATAGGATAGGTGCACCTGTGCACAATCCCTTCTCACCTGTGGGTGGACTATTAACGGGCAGCGCTCATTATATGGCACATGTATCCCTGCCATAACGCCAGCATGTGTGTGCCACTCCCCCGGTCCAGAAGAGGCGGGACGCGCGCTTAGTGCGCCATCCGCATCGTCACGGAGTGAAGGACGTGACATCACACAACGGCGCATGCGCAGTGGAACAGGCATGCCGCCGCAGCCCTATTAGATGAGGGCAACTGGACCAACTATGAAAGGGCAACTATATAAATATAACAACCGAATAGCATGGACTCATAGTAAATAGTTCGATAAGATACATAAATAAGACATGATTATAGAAGATAGTATATAATTAATTTAACGGATGCATGGTGGATGACATGATATGATTATGCTAGTAGTGTATACATTAAGAATGGTATGATTATAAAACTGAGGACAAAAACAGTAATAATAAATAATATAACAGCATAATGCAGAAGTAATAATAGTTACCCATAAATACATTATAATAAGTCAACTGAATAAATTAAAGAAAGTAAAAGAGCAAAAATAAGCGCATGAATAGAAAAAGATAAGACAACAGATCCAATGGACATCAGATCCAATTGGATGAGAATCAGATCCAATTGGATGAGAAAAAAAATATGAAAAAGGGAAAAGAACCAAGTGAAAAGCCCAAAACAAAAAATGTGCCACAAAACACTTATCAAAAAGGGTGATTGCAAGTACACATGAATAGAGTGATGGTGCGTCGAGAGCAAACCCAGTTGAGCAAAATACATGCAACATGAAAAAAGAGATTAATAGTATGCCCCAATACTTGGCTAAAAAAAGATAAGTGAAAGAGACAGCATTATCATTGCTGTGCTCTGTGCTTTGTTGTATTACATTAGACAGTTAACTTATATATATATAATCCGGCACTTAGGCAAGTGTTCAAGTTTTTGGGCTGAGGATAAAACCGCAGCATGCTGCGGTATTATCTCCGTCCTGAACTGTCAAAAAGACTGAACTGATGACATTCTGATGTATCCTGAACGGATTGCTCTCTATTCAGAATACATGGGGATAAAACTGATCAGTTATTTTCCGGCATAGAGCCCCTAGGACAGAACACTATGCCGGAAAAGAAAAACGCTAGTGTGAAAGTACCCCAAGTGGCAGTCCCAGATGGATGGCGCTCTGCTGTTTCCAAAGTGAATAGCAGCAACAACAAATAGCATATCAGAACAAGCTAGCTTCTGTAACTCGGGAGTATAGGAGATTGCTTGGCTAAATCTGGAAGCCCAGCCACCCAGGCCTGGCATTTAGTTCCATCTCAAGGTGGAAACGTTGAGATAGGACAGCAGGGGAGAGTACAAAGCAGAGAGTACAAAGGTAACAGAATTACATTTTTTGGAAGGAAAAATAGCTGACAGAAACTTTGCAGAATAAGAACATAATAACAAAATATCATAAAAACAATACATAAACATGAGCTATTGAATGAATGAAAAGTAATCAGGTTACATGTTGGAAATAATTACAAGTTGAATGTAATACTAGAGACAAAAGAGGAAATTGCATTTTGCTATTTAGATAAAGGATAGAATTATTGTCAATTACTTGCTATGAGAAATATATTTGTAGTAGGACTGATATTGATTTATAGGAACACTAGGACAATAACGCTTAACTACTTAAATAAAAGAAAACTTTAAATTTGAACATTGAGCCTAATTATTGGTGATCATTGGTTTATTCTTTGAATAAATACATAAAAATTAATCTGGTAATATTTGTATAAAATTATTTTATATTGTTAAAATGACTATCCATAAGAGAAGCTCACTTGCTATTTATTTTCCTAACTCCTTGCTTCCTGGCTTCTTTTATCTCAGTTCCATTATGACAGAGCTTTGATTTGTGACTAGAGCATAGCTGAAGTGTCTAGAGGGAGTTCGGCCGAACTTGACAAAAAAGTTTGAGTTCGGGGCCCGAACTTGACCCCGAACCCCATTGAAGTCAATGGGGACCCGAACTTTGGAGCGCTAAAATGGCTCTAAAAAAGTCATGGAAAGGGCTAGAGGGCTGAAAATGGCAGCAAAATGTGGTTAAGTGGTTAAGAGCATGGCAGGTGCTCTGCCAACAAATGTGGATAGGGAAATGACTTCAAATAACATAAAATACGTAAAAATAAAAAATAATAATCTTGATCTAGGAGGAGTAGGTCCATATGGGGTAGGAGGTTGAGGAGGCAGTGGATGTGGCAGTGTAGGTGGAAGCAGCGGTGGAGGAGGAGGAGGAGGTAGCCAACACAGTTTTTTTGTTTGAGTTTTTTTTTTTTTTTGTTTAAAATAGGGTACACCCCAAAACATTGGGAAATATAACCTGTGATAATACCCTCCAGCCATGCTAAACAAACAGCTCAGACAATACACTGGCTGCAGGGCAGGCCAGCACCTCCAAGGCGTAATGGGCAAGCTCAGGCCATGTGCCCAATTTGGACACTCAGAAGTTGAAGGGGCAGAACCATCAGTCAGTACGTGTAGGCGTGTGCACACATACTGCTCAACCATGTTGCACGTCCCTGTGACATCCACGATCCAATTGAATATCTCTATCAACTTTCTATGTTCTTTTCTGCACCTACCATGTTGATCATGGGTAAAGGAGGGGGCGTGTGGAAATTACCCACTCCCGACTCGAGGAGGTAGTGACGATAAATAACAATACAGGACTCTTAAGATGCCATGTTATTTGAATGATTAATAAAACATTACAGGGAATGTCACTGGGGTATTTTGGATTTGGAAACACTAGACAGGAGAGGCCCTGCTGCCACTTTGTTGATTCTAGATAACTTCTGCCTGATCGCACGTCCCTGTGACATCCACGATCCAAATGGATATCTTCTCTATCAACTTTCGATGTTCTTTTCTGCACCTACCATGTTGATCACGGTTAGCAGCGAATCAGGGTTCCACGCCGGAGAGGGAACGTGAGAAAGAGATACCACATCCAAGGTAGGTCAATGGCTGAAATGTGATCGAGCGGAAATGTGGGACAAGTTGTTAAAGTGGGAGGATCGAATGAAAGGAGGGGGGGCGCGTCAATTAAAGATGAATTTTAGAAATTTAAGTCCCTGTCAATTATGCAGAGCAGGAGTTTTTCATCTGCAAAAATGGGTTAATGTCACCCACCAATAGAACAGACGATTTTAAAAAATTTCGGTCCCTGTCAACTATGAAGAGCAGGAGTTTATTCACGGCAAAACTGGGTTAATGTCACCCACCAGATGATTTTACAAAAATTAGGTCCCTGTCACCTATCCAGAGCAGGGGTTTGTATACTGCAAAATTGGTAAAATGTCACCTGACAATGTAACACACAATTTTTAGAAATTTATGTCCCTGTCACCTATGCAGAGCAGGGGTTTATTCACGGCAAAAATGGTAAAATGTCACCCAAGAATGTAACAGAAGCTTTGCACCCTGCTACCTCTTTTGCTGTGGTGGTGCCTCTGTGCGACCACTGCCTCTTACTCCGAACTAGACAGGTCACTTGCATGAACTTGATTCCATGTGGGGTTTAGTACCTCAACATCCTCCACATCATCTTCCACCCACTCTTTACCCCTGCCCTCCTTTTTAGTCTGCAGATTGCAGAAAGCCACAGCAGTTGGCACCTGTGTTTTGTCATCATCAGAGACGTGCTACGGTGGTCCTCCCATGTCCTCATCGTGAAAAATATGTGGTTGGGCATCAGTGCACTGAATCTCTTCCACTTCTGGTGCAGGGCTATTGGATGGCCCACGGAAACCCTGCCAGCAGAGTCATCAAAAATCATAACAGACTGCTGCATAACTTGGGGCTCAGACTGCTTGCCTGATTTGCAAGGGGGTGAGTTTAAGGATAAATGGCCATGGGCTGTAGGTGCCAACTCTGATCTTTCAGCAGGGGACTGGGTGGGAGACAATGTGAAGGAACTGTTGCCACTGTTAGATCCCCCAATCTACTATAGTCTGTAGTTGTTCTGGCCTCACCATTCGTACTGTACTAAATGCAGTGTAGGCCGAAAATGTAATTTTGTAGCGCAAAAGATGAGCATTTGTCACTCAACAATGTAACAGACTAATTAGTGAAATGTATTTCCTTGTCCACTAGGTAGAGCAGGGGTATATCACAGCCAAAAATTGGTAAATGTCACCAAACAATGTAACAGACGAATTAGTAAAATGTATTTCATTGTCCACTAGTTAGAGCAGGCATCCTCAACTGCGGCCCTCTAGCTGTTCTAAAACTACAAATCCCACAATGCCCTGCTGTAGGCTGATACCTGTAGGCGGTTCGGGCATGTTGGGAGTTGTAGTTTTGCAACAGCTGGAGTGCCGCACTTTGAGGAGTTAGAGCATGGGTATATCACAGCCCAAAATTGGTGAATGTGACCCAACAATGTAACAGACAAATTTGTGAAATGTATTTCCTTTTCCACTATGTTGAGCAGGGGTATATCACATCAAAAAATTTGGGAATTTCACCCAACAATGTAACAGACAAATTAGTGTAATGTATTTCCTTGTCCACTAGTTAGAACAGGGATATATCACAGCTAAAAATTGGTGAATGTCACCCAACAATGTAACAGACAAATTAGTGAAATGTATTTCCCTTTTTACTATGTAGAGCAGGGGTATATCAAAACCAAAAATTGGTGAATTTCACCCGACAATGTAACAGACAAATTAGTGAAATGTATTTCCCTGTCTACTAGGTAGAGCAGGGGTATATCACAGCGAAAAATCTGTGAATTTCACCCGACAATGTAACAGACAAATTAGTGAAATTTATTTCCCTGTCCACTAGGTAGAACAGGGGTATATCACAGCCAAAAATGTGGGATATGTCACCCAACAATGTATCAGACAAATTAGTGAAAATACTTAAAATAAAATACGTAAAAATTTAAAATAATAATCTTGATCTATGAGGTGGAGATCCATATGGAGTTAGAGGTTGAGGAGGCGGTGGAAGTAGAGGTGTAGGTGGAAGCGGCGGTGGAGGAGGTAGCCAACACTGTTTTTTTTTTTTTTTTTTTAAGTTAGGGTACACCCCAAAAGAGTGGGAAATATCAAAAATACAACAATGAGCAATTGGGCTGAAGTATGACAATGGCTGGGTAAGGCCGGTATACATGTCAATTCTGCACAAGGTACGGACAAGTCCTGTGGGATCCATGCCTGGTTCATTTTAATGAACGTGAGCTTGCTCACATTGGCTATGGACAGGTGGCTGAGCTTGTCTGTGATAACGCCCCCTGCCATGCTAAACACACATTCAGACAATACACTGGCTCCAGAGCAGGCCAGCAGCTCCAAGGCATAAAGGGTAAGCTCAGGCCATGTGCCCAATTTGGAGACCCAGAAGTTGAAGGGGGCAGACACATCATTCAGTACGTGTAGGCGTGTGCACACATACTGCTCCACCATGTTGCTGAAATGCTACCTCCTGCTAAGAAGTTCCATATCAGCTGGTGGTGCTGGTTGTTGTGGCATGCTGACAAAGCTTTTTCACATTTCGTCCATGCTAACCCTGCCATCTGAGGTGCTGGCGGTGCCCCAGCTGTGTTGGCGACCTCTTCTTCCTCCTCTGCCTTTGCCTTGTGCTTCCACTGTCCCCTCGCTGTCAGGTCGGAATGCCACCAGCAGCGCATCTACCAGAGTGCGCTTGTACTCGAGCATCTTACGATCACGCTCCAGTGACGAAATTAAGGACGGTACGTTGTCCTTGTAACAGGGATCCAGCAGTGTGGCCACCCAGTAATCAGCACAAGTTAAAATGTGGCCAATTCGGTGGTCATTGAGGAGACACCGCAGCCATGTCATCGCTCATGTGGGCGAAGTGAGTATAAACCAAGTTTTATATTATAGATTTGGTTTACATACTACTGGCTAAATATTTACAATATATTTTATCTATAGTCTGATAAAATCATGCTATGAATATCACCTTTTATAAAGAATTTTTATAAATATACAATTTCTGCTGACTACTAATGGAAGAGTGGTGCCTCCCTATGGGATAAAAATCTTTTTCCTCAAATCGCTCATGTGTGCCAGGCTACCCAGAGGCAACAACAAGCTGTCCTCTGTTTAAGTTGTATCGTCTGTTTCCTCTGTATCTCCCCAGCCATGCACCAGTGATGGCCATGAGCTGGTTTGGGTGCAACCCTGCTGTGAACACGGTTTCTCCTCCTCATCCTCCACCTCATCATCCTCCAGAACTGTACCCTGGCTGGACAATTGTGTACCTGGCGTATGTGGGTGCAGGAACCCACCCTCGGAGTCACTTGTGAATGACTGGCCGGAAACCCCGGAAACCCTATGAAATGATACCTCCTCCTGTGCCACATCCTCTTCCATCATCGCCTGAAGTGTTTTTTCAAGGAGGCATAAAAGTTTTTTCAAGGAGGCATAGAAGTGGAATAGTAATGCTGAGAACCGTGTCATCGGCACTGGCCATATTGGTGGAGTACTCAAAACAGCGCAACAAGGCACACAGGTCTCGCATGGAGGCCCAGTCATTGGTGGTGAAGTGGTGCTGTTCTCCTGTTGTGGGCACATCACATATGAGGCGGTGAGCTGGAAGGCCGAAGTTAAGCGGCAACACTGACAGGCGAGCAGCAGCAGGGTGAGAACGCTGAAAACTATCTGCAGGAGCTCTGACATATCGGGGTAATTTTTAAGGAACCTCTGCACCACCAAATTCAACACATTCGCCCGGCAAGGGATGTGCAGCAAACCGGCTAGGCCCAGAGCTGCTACGAGATTTTGCCCATTATCGCACACCACCAGGCCGGGCTTGAAGCTCACTGGCACCAACCACTCATCGGTCTGTTGTTCAAGGCCCGTCCACAGCTCCTGCACGGTGTGGGGTTTGTCCCCAAAACAGATACGTTTTAAAACTGCCTGCTGTCGTTTACCCCTGGCTGTGCTGAATTTGGTGGTAAAGGTGTTACGCTGACTGGATGAGGAGGTGGTAGAGGATGAGGAAGCGGAGTAGGAGGAGGAAGCAACAGGAGGCAAAGAGAAGCGCCCTGCAATCCTCGGTTGTGGAAGGACATGTGCCAAACTGCTATCCGCCTCAGGCCCAGCCGCCACTGCATTTACCCAGTGTGCTATCAGGGAGATATAACGTCCATGACCGTGCTTACTGGTCCACGTATCCGTAGTTAGGTAAACCTTGCCACAGATGGCGTTGCGCAGTGGACACCTGATTTTGTCTACCACTTGGTTGTGCAGGGAAGGGATGGCTCGCCTGGAAAAGTAATGGCAGCTGGGCACTACATATTGTGGGACAGCCACCGCCATAAGGCTTTAAAATTCTCCATTTCCACCAGACGGAATTACAGCATTTCAAATGCCAGTAATTTTGAAATGCTGGCATTCAGGGTCAGGGATCGCGGTTGGTTAGGGGGTACTTCCTCTTTCGCTCCAGTGTTTGGGAGATAGACAGCTAAACTCTTCCATGGGACATTGTGGATATGCTTGGTTACCCAGGTGGTGGCGTTGCTGGCAGATTCTCTGTTTGTGGGGTGGCAGGTGCCACTGTCACTCCAAAGGGGGATGAAGAGGCCGAGATTGCAGCAGAAGAGGAAGCAGGAGGAGCCAGAGACCTTTCTTGGTTTTTGAGGCATCTACTCCACTGCAGATCATGCTTTTCACTTAGATGCCTGGTCTAAGGTTGTGCTCAGTTTTAGAACGTTTATGTCTCGCTTCAGGCTCTGATTGCACAGCGTGCAAACCACTCTTGTCTTGTCGTCAGCACATTGTCTGAAGAACTGCCACACCAGGGGACTCCTTGGAGTTGGCTTTGCTGTTCTCGGCCTCTTGGTGCGATGGTCAGTAGTAGGCGTACTCTCTAGGGGATGGCCGCTCCGCACCCTACTTCCTCTTCTGCTGTGCTGGTTGCTCCTTGTCGGTCTGCACACTGCAGAAAGCAACAGCAGTTGGCACCTGTGTTTCGTCATCATCCGAGATGTACTGCGGTGGTCCTCCCATGTACTCATCCTGAAACATAAGTGGTTGAGCATCGGTGCATTCAATCTCTTCCACTTCTGGGGCAGGGCTATGTGGATGGCCCTGGGAAACCCTGATAGCAGAGCAATCTAAAAGCAAGAGAGACTGCTCCATGACTTGGGTCTCAGACTGCTTGGCTGATTTGCAAGAGGATGAGGTGAAGGACTGATGGCCATGGGCTGCAGGTGCCAACTCTGATCTTTCAGCAGGAGACTGGGTGGGAGACAATGTGAAGGAACTGGAGGCACTGTCAGCCACCCAATCACCTGTACTTGTTCTGGCCTCACCATTCATAAAGCCACATTAGGCCCGATCAAATAACACTGAAGGTTTTGTCTCCTACTCACACCAGAGGAAGGTGTTTCACTTGTGTGTGTAGCTGGCACAGATCGACCACGTCCTGTCCCTGCAACAGTAGCTCCACCAGCAGCACCACGACCGGTGCCATGTCCCTTATTTGCCACTCTCCTCATTATTTGCGTTCACCCACCAAACTAACAGATGGTTTATGTCAGGCGACAATGTAACTGCCAATAGTTAACAATTAAGTTCACCGAGAGTAAGGCAGTGCCGGTGTCAAAAAGAGGAAAAATGTATTGAGGTCACAACAGTGTGACATGTGAATTTTATACAATTACTTCACTGTTACAAAAATACTTAATTTGTCAACCAACAATGTAACTTCAGTATTGACTGGTTGTATTTTACTGTGACAAATGCAGCAAAGGCCCCAAATGTAGGGTCGTGCACAAAATGGGTGGTTTTTTTTTTTAAACCAGAATATAACTGCAGTATTTAAGGCTTGTATTGGACTGTCAGAAATGCAGCAAAGGCCCCAAAAGTAGTGTCTTGCAATAAATGGGTGTTTTTTTAAAACCAGAACATAATAGCAGTATCTACATGCCTCTCCTGGGTTTACAGCTTGGTACTACTTTGCCCAGATTGTAGGCTGTAAGCCCAGGAGAGGCATGTTAGAGTAGGACCCATCTGATTAGAAGCCACCTTGACGCCTGGTAGATGGGCTCGACATATGTTTGCTCAATCATATGCGCAAAGAGCTTCTAACTGCACTTGCAGTAAGTATGGCCATCAAGCCGCTATTATTTTTTCAGTGTTGCTTATATCTTTGTGCAATTGACTAGCAGTGTACTGTTACCAGTAGTTCTACTAATCTAATTGTGTTTCAGCCAAGGTAGCGTGCACCTGCGCTCTCAAATTTACTTATTATGAAGGTGCTGGTTCATTTTTTATTTTTTTTTCCCGACTATATTTGACTTTCACAAATGCAACAAAGGCCCCAGATGTAGGGTCTTGAACAAAATGGGTGTTTTTTTAAAACCCAAAATATGATTGCAGTATTTAAAGCTAGTGATGTCCCGAACTATTCGCCGGCGAATAGTTCCCGGCAAACATAGCTTGTTCGCGTTCGCCGCTGCGGGCGAACATATGCGATGTTCGGTCCGCCCCCTATACATCATCATTGAGTAAACTTTGACCCTCTACCTCACAGTCAGCAGACACATTCCAGCCAATCAGCAGCAGACTCTCCCTCCCAGACCCTCCCACCTCCAGGACAGCATCCATTTTAGATTCATTCGGAATCTGCATTCACAGAGAGAGGAGGGAGAGTGTAGCTGCTGCTGATTCAATAGGGAAAGCTAGGGCATTGTTCTGTGTCCACAGACTCATCTGCTGTAAGGACAGCATCCAGGTAGCACCCCAAAAAGCCCTTTTCAGGGCTGGTACATCAGTCTGCTTTTTTTTCCCCATATATATATATTGCAGTTGCCTGGCTGCCCGTGTGTGAGAGGCTGCAGGCTCAGTCATAGACAGCACTGTGTGCACAGTGCACACCATTCATACAGGGTGTGACAGAAAATACCTTGCAGATAAAAAAAAAATTCTATTTAATATTTTTCTGTGATCTAATCACATTTGCAAGCCCGTGTGTGTCAGGCGCCCACACATACTCTATTGTGTCTACTGGCTAGTGGCTGGTTAGGCCTGCACTCATACCGTTACAGGGTGTCATTCACCCAAATACCTTTCAGAAAAAAAAATTATATTTAAAATGTAACTGTGATCTAATCAAAATAGCAAGCCTGTGTGTCAGGCGCCCACACATACTCTATTGTGTCCACTGGCTAGTGGCTGGTTAGGCCTGCACTCATACCGTTACAGGGTGTCATTCGCCCAAATACCTTTCAGAAAAAAAAAATCTATTTAAAATTTAACTGTGATGTAATCACATTAGCAAGCCCGTGTGTGTCAGGTGCCCACACATACTCTATTGTGTCCACTGGCTAGTGGCTGGTTCGGCCTGCACTCATACCGTCACAGGGTGTCATTCACCCAAATACTTTTCAAACAAAAAAAATATCTATTTTAAATTTAACTGTGATCTAATCACATTTGTAAGCCCGTGTGTGTCAGCCAGGCCCACACAGACTGTACTGTGCCCACTGCCCACCTAGAGTGGCACAGTACCTTGCACGCATAGTAACACTTATCTAATAAAAAATGACAGGCAGAGGCAGGCCACGCCGCAGGGGCCGTCGTGTTCATGGTGCTGTGATTTCCACAGGCCCTGGAATAATGCCCAGTGTTCAGAGGCCACGTACCCTGAACCCAAAAAATTCGGAGAAAATAGTTGACTGGCTTACACAGGACACCCAATCTTCAACAGCTTCCGCTAAGAACCTTGACGCACCATCCTCCTCCAGCTCAGCTTTGGTTACCACTCTCCCGCCCACCGCCACCACCACCACTACCACCACAGCCACCACAGCCGCTTCACTTGATCCCTCAGAGGGGTTATTTTTACATCAGTTGGATGAAATTAGTGATGCGCAACCATTATTGCCAGGGGATGTAGATAACAGGGATATGTCTCAGTCAGGCTGCATTACACACATGGACGTACAGTGTGATGATGATGATGATGTTGTACCCGCTGCTGCTTCCTTTGCTGAGGTGTCAGATACAAGTGAAGCGGTTGATGATGACGATGTGTCCGTGGATGCCACGTGGGTGCCTGCTCGAAGAGAAGAAGAAGAAGAGGGGGAAAGTTCAGAAGGGGAGACAGAGAGAAGGAGGAGATGAGTTGGAAGCAGGGGGAGGTCATCGCAAGGAGCTAGTGGCACAGTCAGACAGCATGCATCGGCACCCGGGGTCAGTCAGACAGCACGCCACTCAACGCATGCTGTTGCCACCACCAGAATGCAGTCATTGCAAAGCTCAGCAGTGTGGCATTTTTTTTGTGTGTCTGCCTCCGACAACAGCGTTGCCATTTGCAACCTGTGCCAAAAGAAACTGAGTCGTGGGAAATCCAACACCCACCTAGGTACAACTGCTTTGCAAAGGCACATGATCACACATCACAAACGCCTATGGGATCAACACATGATGACGAGTAGAAGCAGCACACAAGCTCAAAGCCATCATCCTCCTCCTGGTCCAGTATCTTCAGCCACGTCAACCACTGCTGTCCTCCTTGCCCCCTCTCAACCACCCGCCACTCCGCCTCTCACCTTGAGCAGTTCCATCTCATCTGCCCACAGTCAGGTGTCTGTTAAGGAAATGTTTGAGCGTAAGAAGCCAATGTCACAGAGTCACCCCCTTGCCCGGCGTCTGACAGCTGGCTTGACGGAACTCTTAGCCCGCCAGCTTTTACCATACCAGCTGGTGAAGTCTGAGACCTTCAAAAAATTTGTCGCTATTGGGACACCACAGTGGAAGGTACCCGGACTCATTTTTTTTTCTAATAGAGCAATCCCAAACCTCTACTCGGTGATTGAAAAGGAAGTCATGGCATCTCTGGCATACAGTGTTGGGGCAAGGGTCCATCTGACCACTGATACCTGGTCTGCAAAGCACGTTCAGGGCAGGTATATCACCTACACTGCGCATTGGGTCAACCTTCTGATGGCTGCCAAGCATGGAATGCGTGGCTCTGCAGCGGAGTTGGTGACACCGCCACGACTTGCAGGCAGGCCTACTGCCACCTCCTCTACTCCTCCTACTCCATCCTCTTCCATAACCTCCTCGGCTGAGTCCTCTTCTGCTGCGGCATCTGGCTGCACATCAAATGAACCCCCCCAGCTCGCTGTCTTGGGGTTGACTTGCCTGAAAGCAGAGATCCACACCGGACCAGCACTCCTGTCCGCCCTGAACGCACAGGTGGATCAGTGGCTGACCCCGCACCAACTGGAGATCGGCAAAGTGGTGTGTGACAACGGAAGCATGGAAGAATTTGTTGGCGGCGGTGTGTGACAATGGAAGAATTTGTTGGCGGCATTGAATTTGGGCAAGTTGTCACATGTGCCGTGCATGGCACATGTGTTGAATCTCATCGTACAACGCTTTGTGTCTAAGTACCCAGGCTTACAGGAGGGTGTGTGGCCATTTCAGGCGTTCCTACATGGCCATGGAGCACTTTGCAGAGATTCAGTGCTGAAACAACATGCCAGTGAGGCGCTTGATTTGCTACAGCCCGACACGTTGGAATTCAACACTCCTAATGTTCGACCGCCTGCTCCAACAAGAAAAAGCCGTCAACGAGTATTTGTATGACCGGGGTGCTAGGACAGCCTCTGCGGAGCTGGGAATTTTTTTGCCATGTTACTGGACGCTCATGCGCAATGCCTGTAGGCTCATGCGTCCTTTTGAGGAGGTGACAAACCTAGTCAGTCGCACCGAATGCACCATCAGTGACCTCATCCCATTTGTTTTCTTCCTGGAGCGTGCCCTGCGAAGAGTGCTGGATCAGGCTGTAGATGAGTGTGAAGAGGAAGAGTTGTGGTCACCATCACCACCAGAAACAGCCTTGTCATCATCGCTTGCCGGACCTGCGGCAACGCTGCAAGAGAAGTATGAGGAAGAGGAGTCAGAGGAGGAATGTGGCTTTGAGGAGGAGGAAGACCAACCACAGCAGGCATCCCAGGGTGCTCGTTGTTGTCACCTATCTGGGACCCGTGGTCTTGTACGTGGCTGGGGGGAAGAACAGACCGTCAATGACATCAGTGAGGAGGAGGAACGAGAAATGAGTAGCTCGGCATCCAACCTTGTGCAAATGGGGTCTTTCATGCTGTCATGTCTGTTGAGGGACTCTCGTATAAAAAGGATGAAGGAGAACGACCTGTACTGGGTGGCCACGCTACTAGACCCCCGGTAGCAGAAAGTGGCGGAAATGTTACCAAATTACCGGAAGTCAGAAAGGATGCAGCAGTTCAAAACCAAACTAAAAAATATGCTTTACACAGCTTATAAGGGGGATGTCACAGCACATCGGGAATCTAACTGGGGAAGAGGTCAAAGTAATCCTCCTCCTACCACGACCACGGCGGCAAGGACAGGACGCTTTACAGATGTGTTGTTGATGGAGGACATGCAGAGCTTTTTCAGTCCTACACATCGCCACAGCCCTTCAGGATCCAGCATTAGAGAACGACTCGACCGACAGGTGGCAGACTACCTTGCCTTAACTGCAGATATCGACACTCTGAGAAGCGATGAACCCCTTGACTACTGGGTGTGCAGGCTTGACCTGTGGCCTGCGATAGAACTTCTGGCCTGCCCCGCTTCAAGTGTCCTGTCAGAAAAGACCTTCAGTGCAGCAGGAGGCATTGTCACTGACAAAAGAAGTCGCCTCAGTCAAAAAAGTGTTGATTACATCACCTTCATTAAGATCCCGAAGGGACTGACAGTAGGGGATACGTTTAACTAACAAAAGTCTGACATGCCTTGGCCTCAAAATGGTCCCCACGCTGCTGTATCTAATGTCTGCATACCGGATGACTTTCATGAATTCTCCGCCACTAACTAGGGTTCAAGCCGCAATGTTTTAGTCACCTTTCTGCCTTGAAAACATCAATTTTTCCGGCCGCTGCTACAACAGCGGCTGCAACAATAACATTGTTTTTCAGGCATGTGTACATGCCTAATTTTTCTGGCCTCTGGTGCTGCACTGTGGCTGCAAAAACAAAACAAAAAAAAGGCACATACAAGTGTCAATTCCCCTTTCGTGATCGTTACCGTGTTGTGGTGAAGGGGCTTGCGTATCACAATGAAGCGATCATCACCTCCATGAGTGTGTTGGCAATGTTGCCACACCCCAGATGATAAGGCCATTGCTTCATTATGATCAGACTAAAAGCGATCGGGACGGCTGGATGTTTTTTCATAGAAAAAACTTAAATTTTTTGATCTTTTTTTATGTTGTATGGGTGGGTTTTTAATACATAAAATAAAAAAAATCATAATAAAGTCTCTTAATAGTTTATTAGAAATAATGCAGACAGTTAAAAAAATCCCCAACAATTCCAATACAAATCAAGTACAAAGCTCAGAACTAAATTATTCCAGGATGTCGTAATGGTTCGTTAATTCGACAATGGTTAATCAATTCGACACACGTCCCCGGATAGGGGACGTAACAGGGATTAAACTGATAGGAATAGTACTAGTTAAGACACCACTCATATAGGGTGTCACAGCACATTGCTCCGTGCACGCGCAGTGCCCCAACTTGGGAGTAAGAGGACCGACCAAGCTGCTTTTTCCATCTCCCGGTTCCTGAAATCAATTCAGTTTGGTGTATCAGAGTTTGGTCTGTCACTGTGAAGGCAGTCGAAAATACCCGGCCTAAATTTTTTTTTTACAAAAGGCAATCCCACCCTGATATGGGACGTAACAGGGATTAAACTGATGAGAATAGTACTACAGAAAATAGCACTCATATCGGGTGTGACAGTAAATTGCACGGCGCAGACGCAGTGACCGTGGCAAGGATTCAAACAAAGGGGAGGGAGCCAGCGTTTTTTTAACCATCTCCCCGTTCGAAAAATCTATTTAATAAATGGACCCCAGATTGGGGACGTAACAGGGATTAAACTGATGAGAAGAGAGAACTATAGAAAATAGCACTCATATCGGGTGGGACAGTAAATTGCACGGCACAGACGCAGTGACCGTGGATTCAAACAAAGGGGAGGGAGCCAGCGTTTTTTTAACCATCTCCCCATTTGAAAAATCAATTCAATTCACCTTTCCGGGACCCTTGGTGTTGTACGTGGCTGGGTGGAGGAAGAAACCTTCAATGACATCAACGGGACATGGCTAGCTTGGTATCCAACCTTGTGCAAATGGGAAGTTTGCGGTTGGGCAAATGGACTGTTTGCGGTGCATTAAAAGGGGAGTTTGGTCTGTCAATGTCTGTGAAGCGGGCGAAACCCTTACACTACCTGATTGATACAACATCATACCTGATCGTATACACACACTGGATGGTTTTTTTGGATGTTTCAAAAAAATAATTGGGATTGCTAGGTGATTTATGCCCTTTATGGATTAAAATCCAACTCTGCGTCAACTATGTAATTTTCCTTCAGAGTTTTGCCATGGATCCCCCTCTGGCATGCCACAGTCCAGGCGTTAGTACCCTTGAAACAACTTTCCCATCACTATTGTGGCCAGAAAGAGTCCCTGTGGGTTTTAAAATTCGCCTGCCCATTGAAGTCAATGGCGGTTCGCCCGTTCGCGAACATTTGCGAAAATTTGCGTTCGCTGTTCGCGAACGGAAAATTTTATGTTCGCAACATCTCTATTTAAAGCTTGTATTGGACTGTCAGAAATGCAACAAAGGCCGCAAATGTATTATCTTGCCCAAAATTGGTCTTTTTTTAATACCAGAATATAACATCAGTATCTAACGCTTGTATTGGACTGTCAGAAATGCTGCAAAGGCCCCAGATGTATTATCTTGCCAAAATGGGTGTTTTTTTTTATTACCAGAATGCAACAGCAGTATCTAACGCTTGTATTTGACTGTCACAAATGCAGCAAAGACCCCAAATGTAGGGTCTTGCAAACAATGGGTGTTTTTTATAAAACCCAGAATATAACTGCAGTATTTTCAGCTTGTATTTTACTGTCACAAATTCAGCAAAGGACCCAAAATGTATTATCTTGCAAAAAATAGGTGTTTTTTTTTAAATCCTGAATATAACTTCAGTATTTAAAGCTTGTATTTGACTGTCACAAATGCACATATGCTGTGCTTGTGCTCTGAACTTGCACAAAATGTCCGCCGACGCCCACCTAACTGACTAAAAGTTATTTTTCTGTGTCACTGGGCTCAGGGCAGGGTAAAAAAATGGTGCACTGCACTCACAAAACAAAATCTCTGCAGATCGCAGAGTTAATGTCACCACCAGACATCTGAGAAGCTCTGACAGATGCCTTTCAGAACCTCCTCCTTGAGGTTCCTTTGTTTTGCTTTCATTTTCTCATCTCGTTAGCCTCTCTCAGCTGTCATGTAGTTGCACTGATTGCATCCCTTTAAATCCCTCCCCATAGTGCATCAGTTTGCGGTTTATATTACTTCCTGGAGTGTGTGCATGCTGATCCTACTTCTGAGTCTTCTACAAGATAAGTTTTGTTTATTCATTTGTGTTTTTCTGTTTGCTGGATCCCAGGTGACCCTGATTCCCTCCGTATCTAGTGTAGGGAGCCGGTGGTCGTGTCCCCTCACTATTATAAGGTGTTCAGGTGTTATACAGTCGAGGTACGAGGATATGCGATCATCTACCATTGGGATTTTCGCATAGGCTGAGCAGTAAGGGAGAGAGCCAGGTCTGATGCAGGAGTCTCCCTTTTTGTTCCTTAGTTTTGGATCCAGTCAGTTGTATATACATTTTGTGTTTTCTTGTTTCCTGTACACCTTCCGTGACAGTTAACAAGCACCTCTGATAACAGATTATTTCCTATTCTCTCCCTCACAGCAGCAGCATTCTATCCCTACACTACTAAGAGCAGAGTGATGTGCAGCTCTACGTGACTCCAGCTTATATAGAGGCTGGGTCATATGCTGCACTGGCCAATTACCGCCATTAGTAGGCATGGCTGTGATGGCTTCTAAGGGCACAAGAGTTAAACGCTTGTTGATTGGCTGCTTTGCAGCCTTTCAAAAAGCGCCATTAAATCGCTGAACACCGAACTCGAACCCGAACTTTACTAAAAAGTTCGGGTTCGGTTCCGGGGTCCAAAAAAATCCTAAAGTTCGGTACAAACTTGAACTTTACAGTTTGGGTTCGCTCAACCCCAATGATGAGGTCTAACTTTTCAAACATTGAAATACAGTTAGTTCTGGGGATGGCACAGCAGCTAAAATGCACTGTACTCTGCTATTACCTGGGCTACTATTACATTAGAATATTATGTGTAATATTGTATGTGTTCAATCAATGACCCATCAATATTATGTACATGATTAAAGGAATTGTGCAGCCAGTACACATTATTGACCTATCCTTAGGATAGAAAAGAAATCTAAGATGGTGTCCAGCACACCGAGGTAGATCTGATGGTGGGTGCACGTCTCCAGGGAAAGTGGTTAGATTCCCCAAAAAAGTCAGATATCCGCAAGAAATAATAAAGAGAGTATGGAGACAGCACATGCTTCATGTAAGGTTTATTCTGGAATACACCTCACAGAAAGGATTTGCTGCCTCATTGCTCCTTTTATTATTTATTGTGGCTTATAGGTCATCAATATTTAATGGATGGGGGGCCGACTCCCGGGACTCCCGCTAATCATCTGCTTGAAGAGGAGGTGGTACTTGTATGAGCACTGCTTCCTCCCTTAAGATTACACTGCGTATCGTCTTGCTTTCAGGGCCGGCATAGTGCAATTACAAGAGCACATACCAATCAAGTGAATGGAACAGGCACTTGCAACTACACTGCACCTTCAAGACTTCCAAGACAATGCCCAGTGTAATCTTAAAGAGTACGTAGTTCTCACATAAGCATGGCCTCCTCTTCAAACAGCTGATCGGCAGGGGTACTGGGAGCCAATCAGATATTGAAGACCTATCCTCGAGGATATGCAGGGCCGGTGTCATAACCAGGCATCCCCGGGCAAGTGCCGGGGCCCAATGCTCCTGGGGGGGCCCACTGAGCTGCTATGAGCACTTCCATCAATACAGATGGGAGCTCTCACTGCTGTCATTTCACTTACGCAGTACCCCTTTGGTGGGCCCTCTGAGCTGCAGAGACTCAGAACACGCCCCCTCTACACAGGACACGCCCCCTCTACACAGGACACAAGCTGCCTGAGGAGAGAGACCGCAGGGCTGGAGCAGAGAAGTGTGAAGACAGTCTGTGAGTGAGTCTGCACTGTGACTGTCTCTTGTCTGTGGGACAGAAGGGAAGGGGGGGACTCTTCTTCTGCTGCTTCATTCTATTTAGTTGTGTTACTGTTTCATTAAGCAGTTTGCCTCCATGACACCTGCCCCCCCCCCCATATCCTGTCAGATCTCATCCTCATGGGGCCCCTGCTGTCTCCTTTCCTCCCTCATGTATCCAGAGCTCCTGTTTCACCCCCCTATCTCCTGTTGCTGCCCTGCACAGACCTCCTGCCACTACTTCTTGTATGAATCCCCCTCAGAGCCCCTTCCGCCTACTTGCTGTGTCCACCCCTCCTGTCCATCCAGGGCCCCTGTCTCACTCCTCTGCCTCTCATTATGGTGGCATCTGAACAGCATTCACCATAAGGACCTTCTAACGTCACAGGGTCATGTGACTGTGCCCCCCACCCCGTACTGTGCCCATTTATACCCTGCATTGTGCCCTCTTACCACACCCTGTGCAGTGCCCATAGTCATTCCCTGTATTGTGCCCTCTTATACCCTTTTATCCGGTCACTGTATGGTGGTTTTATCATTGTATGGCGGTGTTATCACTATATGGCGGTGGTATCCAATAACTGTATGGCCATAACTGTATCCCCTTCCATGCCCACACCACTTTTTTTAGATCTGGCATAAGCGGGAAAATATACAGATTGCTGTGTTAAGGACCTTTGCGCCACAATCAGTTTGCATTGTCATGAACAAAAAAAAAATTTGCATAAGCGTTTGCATTATAGGTGCGGATCCGTCTGTGCAGATACCAGACGGATCCGCACCTAAACGCAGGTGTGAAAGTAGCCTTACCAGATGCCTCAGACTGATGCCGTACAGGGGTGTCCGTTCACCATACAGTTCCATGGTAAAAAACATATACATTAACTCTGCATTTTTTACAAAAACGTGGAGTGCTGCACATTTGTATACATCAAACCGATAGGAAAAACGTGATGTGAACACACATTTGGGGGGAGGGGGGTGTACTAAAATTTGCTGTGGGGCCCAGTCAGTTCTAGCTACATCACTGCACATCTCCTTCTCTCCTCCAGGCCTGGCTCACTGCTGCAGCGGGCCGCCGGAGAGAAGGAGCGCAGGGAGCTGTGGTTAGTGATGGACAGGACCACCAGCTCCCCTGCAATGATAGGTATGTGAGGGGGCCACTGGGGGGTCATTCATCACACTGTGAGGGCCCCTTACACAGTATAATGACTCCCAGTGCCCCCCATTTAGTATAATGATCCCCATTGACCCTCCATTTAGCATACTGGGGGTCATTATTCTGAATGGAGGGTCACCGTGGGGTCATTATACTGTGAGGGCCTTTTACATAGTATAATGACCCACAGTGTCCCCCATTTAGTATAATGATCACCAATGACCCTCCATTCAGTATAATGACCCCCAGAGCCCCCTCCATACAGTATTCCCCCAGTGTGGGGGCTACTGGGGGTCATTATTCTGAATGGGGGCGACTGGGGGTTATTATTCTGAATGCAGGGCCACAGGTGGTCATTATACAGTGGGGGGGGGGGAGTTGGGGGTTCATTATACTGTGTAAAGGGACTCTAGTAGTCATTATACTGTGTGAAGGGCCACTAGTAGTCATTATACTGTATAGGGGCCACTGGGGGTCATTATACCGTGTGGGAGCCACAGGGGGACATGTCAATGTAAAAAAATGCCTCATGGGGGCCCACTGGGATTTATCGCTCAAGGGCCCACATGAACCTGGAGCCGGCCCTGAGGATATGTCATCAATATGTACTGGAAACCCTTTAATATAGTATTTCCCTTTAACCTATTCCAAATTACTTTGCTGTCTATAAAATTGGGCAGCTTCATAGATTTTTTAAAGGGCATCTGTCAGCAGATTTGTATCTATGAAACTGGCTGACCTGTTGCATGTGCACTTGGTAGCTGAAGGCATCTGTGTTGGTTCCATGTTTATATGTGCCCTCATTGCTGAGAGTAATGAAGTTTTAATATATGCAAATGAGCCTCTAGGAGACAATAGGGGTGTTGCCATTACGACAAGAGGCTCAGCTCTCTCTGCAATTGCTCTACTTTGATAGGGCCAGGCAGTGTAAAAGTGATCAAACCTGGCCCTGACTTCTCCTAAAGTCAAAGTGCATGGGGTGTGGCAGTTTCAGAGAGAGCTAAGCCTCTAGGTGTAACAGCTATACCCCCTTTGCTCGTAGAAGATTCACAAGGCCTGCACACAAAACCACAGGCATGCAAGATCTGCAGGATTAAAATAAAGGTACCAGGGCTCTATTGCAGCACATGAAGTGCCATCACTCGATCCTGTGGGAAAATAGAACTGTCCAGCATTTCGAATCAAAATAAGTCTGTCTTCCTTCTCCTAATCTTCTTTTTGGCAGCCAGGCCTCATCCCCAAGCAGTACAGTGTCCTTGGCATCATCATCAGCTGCTTCTTCTCCTGCTGAAACTCTTCCTCCTCCTTGTCCGCTGTTCCATTGCAAGACATCAATTACAGAATGTGTGGCCATGAGAATACTATTTGTGACCAGCAATTAGCTTGTTTGGCCATTTCGCTGGTGGTGGTGCAGCTGCTGTACCACTTACTTGTGGTAAATGTTGTGCAGCTCTGCACCTTTTGCCAATATTAATACTGTTCTATAGTATTACTACTGTATAATTACCATTACTTCAACAAATTGTAATTCCTCTCTAAAATGTATCCATCTGGCCTTTGGCCAGGTGTCCCTAATGCACAGTTCCGCACCTTCAACAAAATGTATTTTTTTTTTTCAAACATGTTATTCTTCTGTTTTCCATCAGTTTTTTACCAGGCAGATATCTATATAAATTGTCTTGTCATCTACAAAATTGAGTTATTTGATATGCAATCAGTTGGACTTTATGACAGGCAGGCATTTCTAAAAAATAGTGTTGTCATTATAGAAATGTGATGCAGTATTCGTATGTGTGCCCAGTTGTCCATTTTTTTTTCAAAAGAATTATCAAAATCATCTCGTTTTCTAAATGACTTTGGCCTTTCTCTGGCACATACCCTGTTCCCTGACACCATGGACTTCTGGTGAGTTTGATTGGAACAGTAAACTAGAACTGGCTCAGTTTGCTATTGTTGTACTCTCTTTTTAAGCCTACAGGGTCATCTGAGAGAAGTTATTCAGTGAGCCAGGTGGCATCATCATCAAAATTTCATTCTGCTGTATGGCATTGGTACTTCTGGCCAGCTGTCTGTAAAAAGTGTCTCCTTTTACAAATTTCATGCAGTTCTGCTGTATTATAATCCTACTTCTGCCCAGCTGTCAATTATAAAAATAAATTGGCTCTTTGGAAATTTTGGAAAAGTGGTGCAGCAGGTGGAGTTGTGACAAAGTTGTGACAATAGACAAAGTTGTGTTTCACCAGTGTACAAAACCTCCCTTTTTGTCAAAATGAATAAGGAATGGATCTATGAGAATTTTCACTTTCAGCTGTTTGCTGACAGTGACTATTTGTTCACTGGTACTGCTGCCAATATTACCCATATTATTACCCCTAATATTACTTTTACCCCTACACAACTATTACTGTTACCCCCTTTCCACATGCACACTGTAGTGCTGCTGTTTCGGAAAAGGGAGAATTTTCCCAGACTTGTTCACCTTAAGAACAAGCCACTGCTTCTCACAATTAACACCTGTGTGTGTATAAATACGAGCAAGCATTCTGCTCCCATTAATGCGTTATTTTTGGACACATATGCTGTTAAGTAGTGTTAAACACAAATATTCGAAAAGCTAATTTTTATCTCGAATATCGCCACTTTAAGAATTTGCGAATATTTCGAATATAGTGCTATATATTTATTATATTGAATATTCATCATTTTTTTTCCATCTGAACAGGATTCCTTAATGCTTGTGGGCCAATGAGTCATAGGCCCAGAAACAACTTAAGCAGAGAGGAATCATGACTTCAGATGGAAAAAATGACGACTATTCTAAAAAACTAATATATAGCACTATATTCAATATAGTGCTATATATTCATATTTCAGAATAGTCGTCATTTTTTTCCATCAGAGGTTAACACTGAACACTGTTCCCTTCAGATGGAAAAAAATGTCGACTATTCTAAAATACGAATATATAGCACTATATTGAATATAGTGCTATATACCGTATTCGTTTTTTAGAATATTCGTCAATGGTGTACTAATTAAGTCAGCAGCCCTGATCCAGGAGCTCTCTCTCTGGGAGTCTGGGCAGTCTGTTTGAGAAGCTGCAAGCCTAGGAGCTCTGAGAACGGTTAGCTTCTCCACCTAACTACTGAACTGTAAGTTGCTCTCCTTTCCCCTTGAAAACGCTCTTTGTGTTTTGTGTTATGAGTTTAGCTAGGGCTGCTGAGTGAGATAGGCAGGAGCCAGACGGCTATTGTTACTTTTGGTTTCTGTTTGTTGTTTTGAGCAACTTGCAAAATAAATTGCAACAGTGTGACGCACAAAGCTACAAAGGTGTCGATTGTTCCTGTTTCTGCCCAAAACAACCCCGCAGGAAGGTGTAACAGTTCACAAATTGGTGGAGGATGCGGGCACTCGGATCCCGCTACCTCTCGCAACTTAAATTGCATTTCATCTTATCATCCAATACGATGGAAGACCTGGTGTTGAAGTTGGCACAAGCCTGTGCAACCCAACAAGAAGCAAATGCAGTCCAGCGAGAGACTAATGCCAGATATGAAAAAGCTTTGGCGGCACAAGCTGAAGCTGCGGAAAGAGACAGGCATATGCAAGCTGAAGCTGCTCGGAAAGACATAGAAATTCTTACAGAGGTTCTGCAGCAGCTGGCGAATATGCGTCAGGATCAACCTAGCAATAGTGGGTTGATCAAAGCAAGCCACTTTCTTCAGAAAATGACCCCACAGGATGACGTGGAAGCGTTTCTGAATACGCTTGAACGTACTGCAGATCGGGAGGCGAGGCCTAAGAATCAGTGGGCGGGGTTGGTTGCTCTGTTTCTAACAGGTGACTCTCAGAAAGCGTATTTTGATTTGTCTGCTGAGGATGCGCAGGACTATGAGAAGCTAAAGCTAGAAATTCTCTGCCGTTTGGGTGTCACTCCTGCTGTGCGGGCCCAACGAGTGCACCGCTGGAATTACCAATCTAATAAGTCTCCCAGGTCACAGATGCATGACCTAATTTATCTGGTACGAAAGTGGTTGCAACCTGAGATACTCACGGCACCCCAGATTGTCGAAAGGGTCACAATGGATCGCTTCCTGACATTAAGAAAATGGGTCAGTCACGCTGATCCAAAGTCTGCCAATGAGTTAGTTGAGATGGTTGAATGCTACCTCGCAGCAGAGGGGTTTTTGGCAGGGGCGTCTGACCCCAAAAACTTGCCTGTAAAGCGGCGTCTGCCCGCAGTGGCGGTGAGAGGCGCCGCAACCTTAAATACAGTGCTGGAGGTGCAAAGCCCGAGGGCATGTGGCTGCTAAATGTCCTGATGTCCCAGTACCTATGGAGTGTGGAGCCGCTATGCGCCTTTCATTCTTTGCTCATCCAGCGTGTCTGACATCTGCGCTGGCTCACATGGCACAGGTCAAAGTGGGTGGAAGGAGTGTCCAGGCCTTGCTGGACTCTGGGAGCCTCGTTACGCTTGTACATTCAGACCTTGTAGCTCCAGACCAGCTGAAAAACCAGTGCATGGGTGTTGTGTGCATACATGGTGATGCAAAAAGTTATGGTACAGCGGTGGTCCCCATTGAGACTAAGTTTGGTGTGACGTCCCATGAGGTTGGAGTATCTAAATCCCTGATGCATAGTGTCATACTAGGGCGGGACTTTCCTTTGTTCTGGGACCTGTGGGCGGTCGAGTTTCCACCTCAAGTTTCCCTAAGTGTGAGGGATGAAACTCCGGCTAGCCTGCCTAACTTTGGGGATTCCGGTTCTGAAGTGCCAGCCGGTGGACTGGCCCCAGTTAAGACTGACCAGTTCCCTTTCTCTGTGCTAGTGGGGGAATCCGAGAGACCTCAAGAGCCTGTGGAAGAGTTACCTATGCCAGAAATAAACTGCTCTCAAGATAACTTTGGCACATCCCAACTGAGGGACCCAACGTTAGCTCATGCTTGGGAAAATATTGCTGTGGTTAATGAGGTTGCCCACAGTACGGGCTTGGAGAAGGTGTACCCTCACTTTGCTGTCAATCATGATCTTCTCTATCGTGTTGATAATATAAGGGGTGAAGTTGTAGAGCAACTAGTTGTTCCCAAATCGCATAGGAAAGTGGTACTTGACCTGGCTCATAAAAACCCCATGGCAGCTGAGAAAACGCAGCAACGGGTACTCCAGAGGTTTTTTTGGCCTGGTATATTTGCAGAAATCAAACGATTCTGTGCGTCTTGCCCAGAATGTCAGTTGACGTCCCCTGCGCCTCATTACCGGGGACCCTTGGTACCGTTACCCATCATTGAGGTACCTTTTCACCGGATTGCAATGGATTTGGTGGGGCCCCTGGTGAAGTCTGCAAAGGGACATCAATACATTCTTGTGGTTTTAGACTATGCCACTAGGTATCCCGAGGTGGTTCCTCTGCGGAACACGTCAGCTAAAACAACTGCCCGGGAGCTGTTTCATATGTTTGCTAGAACAGGCATTCCCAAAGAGATCCTGACGGATCAAGGAACACCTTTCATGTCAAACGTAATGAAAGGTTTGTGTAAGCTGCTGGGTATAAAACAGTTAAGGACATCTGTCTATCACCCTCAAATTGATGGGTTGGTTGAGCGCTTCAACAAAACCCTCAAGAGAATGTTAAAAAGGGTCGTTGAGGCAGACGGGAGAGATTGGGATTGCCTGCTCCCCTACTTGACGTTTGCTGTTCGTGAGGTGCCTCAGTTGTCTACTGGGTTTTCCCCGTTTGAGCTTTTGTATGGGCGACACCCCCGGGGCCTTTTGGATATAGCAAAGGAGTCATGGGAAGAGGAGCCCTCTCCCCACCGCTCGGTGGTGGAACATGTTCTACAGATGCAGGACCGCATCACAGCTGTAATGCCCATAGTACAAGAACATATGAGACAGGCTCAAGAGGCCCAAAGTCGCATATACAATCGGGGAGCCAGACTCAGGGTTTTTCAGCCGGGTGACCGGGTCCTGGTTCTGGTTCCCACCGCGGAAAGTAAATTCCTAGCGAAATGGCAAGGGCCCTATGAGGTTATGAGGTTGTAGAGAAAATAGGGGATGTGAATTATAAAGTCCACAAGCTTGGGTTCGCGTGAAGTCATATCGCATTCCTGAAGCCCACAGACAGACAGTAGCCGATGAGGTTCAGAGAATGTTGGAGCTAGGTGTTATTGAGCCATCCCATAGTGACTGGAGTAGCCCTGTGGTGTTGGTACCAAAACCGGATGGGTCCTTGCGGTTTTGCAACGACTTTTGCAAATTAAATGAGATCTCAATGTTTGACGCTTATCCCATGCCACGGGTGGATGAGTTAATAGAAAGGTTAGGTCCAGCCAGGTACATTACCACCCTGGATCTAACCAGAGGTTATTGGCAGATTCCACTTACTTCAATGGCTAGGGAAAAGACAGCATTCTCTACTCCACAGGGCCTGTTCCAGTATGTGAGAATGCCGTTTGGGCTTCATGGGGCCCCTGCCACCTTTCAGAGGTTGATGGATGAAGTCCTCAGGCCACACCGGCACTTTTCGTCGGCCTACCTTGACGACGTGGTGATATTCAGCTCGGATTGGGAAAGTCATCTTCCCAAGGTCCAAGCAGTGGTAAACTCAATTCGGCAGGCTGGTCTGACGGCCAATCCCAAGAAATGTGCCCTGGGCCTTGAAGAGGCACGATACCTAGGGTACATTATTGGTAAAGGCCTCATCAAGCCTCAGGCTCAAAAGGTACAGGCAATTAAGGAGTGGCCTCAACCTTGCACAAAAAAACTGGTGAGGACGTTTCTGGGCATGGTAGGGTATAACCAGAGGTTTATTCCAGATTTTGCCACCATAGCTGCTCCACTTACGGACCTAATCAAGGGCAAAAGCTCAGGGGGAATTTCTTGGAACAAAGATGCTGAGGTTGCGTTCTGTAAACTCAAGGAGGTGTTATGCAGTAGGCCAGTTTTGATCGCTCCTGATTTTAAAAAAAAGTTTGTTGTTCAAACAGATGCTTCCAATGTGGGCCTAGGGGCCGTGTTGTCACAGTTGGTGCATGGAGAAGAACACCCAGTGATATACTTGAGTAGGAAGCTAACCCCGGCTGAGAAAAACTATAGTATTGTAGAGCGCGAGTGTTTGGCCATCAAGTGGGCTTTGGAGACTCTGCGATACTATCTGCTCGGCCGTCAGTTTCAGTTAGTGACAGATCACTCCCCTCTTACCTGGATGTCACAGGCCAAAGATCATAATGCTAGGGTGACCCGCTGGTTCTTGTCACTACAGGACTTTAATTTCTCAGTGGAGCACAGAGCAGGAAAGCTGCAGGCCAATGCTGACGCTCTCTCCCGAACTCATTGTATGTTCTCGGAAAGTGTCCGTACCCACGGGTTCGAACAGAGGGAGGGGGTATGTGACAGGGTGTCACAATGTTTTGCAGAGAAAGTGCTGGATGCTGTGTACATTGCACCAAGTTTCCGGCACTTCATGTGTTAAAAGGCTCCAGGAAGGTTTGGTTTTCTTTGTATCCAGAAGCTTCCTGGGAAAAAGAAAGCCAGTTTAGGGTCCTGGAGCCGGTTAGGGAAGAGTTGGGTGGGTTCCCTGACCACCCGGAGCCAGTCCGGGTTTTACCTGCCTGGGGGACTGCTCACACAGGTGTACTAATTAAGTCAGCAGCCCTGATCCAGGAGCTCTCTCTCTGGGAGTCTGGGCAGTCTGTTTGAGAAGCTGCAAGCCTAGGAGCTCTGAGAACGGTTAGCTTCTCCACCTAACTACTGAACTGTAAGTTGCTCTGTTTTCCCCTTGAAAATGCTCTTTGTGTTTTGTGTTATGAGTTTAGCTAGGGCTGCCGAGTGAGATAGGCAGGAGCCAAATGGCTATTGTTACTTTTGGTTTCTGTTTGTTGTTTTGAGCAACTTGCAAAATAAATTGCAACAGTGTGACGCACAAAGCTACAAAGGTGTTGATTGTTCCTGTTTCTGCCCAAAACAACCCCGCAGGAAGGTGTAACAGTTCACACTATATATGTCTGTGTCACCCTGACTTTATTTGCTATTACCGTCATTGTGTTCAAGAGCTTAAAGTTGGGGGGGGGGGGCATATACAGTAATGTGAAATGTGGACATAAGGTTACTAAACAAATATAGTAGTATAGAGGACCAGAGGGAGTGTGCAATATTGACAGGATGAAGGTACATTGTTTCTACCCACAGTAAATATAGATAGGAAGAGATACTTATAGACTGCATTTCTTCTCTTGTTTGAGTTCATAACTCTTGAAAAGGGTATTCCCATATTAGACATTTGTGGCATATACACAGGATATGCCATAAATGTTTCATAGATTCATGTCCCAAATTGGCATCAAGTTGGGACATCAAGTTCATAAATTAGCAGCGGCTGCCTCTTCTACTGCACATGGTTGATGAAAAAATAATGGCTGCACACACATATAAACAGTAAAGAGAAATGGGGATCATTCTAAATTCAAGTGGTATTATACCTACCTGGCCCATCTACCAAGCGTCAAGGTGGCTTCCGCAGACAGGTCCCTATCACTAATATACCTGCTCTCTTGGACTTATCCAAGTCCACATTTTCAGGGCAGTGTAGGAACCAGCTACATTTGTACTTTGCTCAGAAGCCCCAGGCAGATGGGTGTTTGCTCAGTCTAAAAGAGGTGCTACCCTCAATAAATACTACAATAAAATTTTGACTGGCACATTCTTATTCATATTCATAGGTGCATATCCATAAAGAAAACATGGTTGATAAAAAAAATAATGTCTGCACACACATATAAACAGTGAGATGTGGTATATTAGTGATAGGGACTAGGGATGAGCGAACTCGAACTGTATAGTTCGGGTTCGTACCGAATTTTGGGGTGTCCGTGACACGGACCCGAACCCGGACATTTTCGTAAAAGTCCGGGTTCGGGTTCGGTGTTCGTCGCTTTCTTCGCGCTTTTGTGACGCTTTCTTGGCGCTTTTTGAAAGGCTGCAAAGCAGCCAATCAACAAGCGTCATACTACTTGCCCCAAGAGGCCATCACAGCCATGCCTACTATTGGCATGGCTGTGATTGGCCAGAGCACCATGTGACCCAGCCTCTATTTAAGCTGGAGTCACATAGCGCCGCCCGTCACTCTGCTCTGATTAGCGTAGGGAGAGGTTGCGGCTGCGACAGTAGGGCGAGATTAGGCAGATTAACTCCTCCAAAGGACTTGATTAACTGATCGATCTGCAGCTGTGGATCATTGAGCTGCTGATCCTCAATTGCTCACTGTTTTTAGGCTGCACAGACCGTTTGTCAGTCTCATTTTTCTGGGGTGATCGGCGGCCATTTTGTGTCTTGTGGTGCGCCAGCACAAGCTGCGACCAAGTGCATTTAACCCTCAATGGTGTGGTTGTTTTTTGGCTAAAGCCTACATCAGGGTGAAGCTGTCACACCAAGTGCATTTAACCAGCAATAGTCTGTTCATTTTTTGGCCATATACAAAATCAGGGGCAAGCTGCGCCTGTCACCAAGTGCATTTAACCCTCAATGGTGTGGTTGTTTTTGGCTAAAGCCTACATCAGGGTGAAGCTGTCACACCAAGTGCATTTAACCAGCAATAGTCTGTTCATTTTTTGGCCATATACAAAATCAGGGGCAAGCTGCGCCTGTCACCAAGTGCATTTAACCCTCAATGGTGTGGTTGTTTTTTGGCTAAAGCCTACATCAGGGTGAAGCTGTCACACCAAGTGCATTTAACCAGCAATAGTCTGTTCATTTTTTGGCCATATACAAAATCAGGGGCAAGCTGCGCCTGTCACCAAGTGCATTTAACCCTCAATGGTGTGGTTGTTTTTTGGCTAAAGCCTACATCAGGGTGAAGCTGTCACACCAAGTGCATTTAACCAGCAATAGTCTGTTCATTTTTTGGCCATATCCCAGTCTAATTCTGTCACTAAATCCATACCGGTCACCCAGCGCCTAAATACTAGGCCTCAAATTTATATCCAGCTAAATCTGTCCCTAGTGCTGTAGCTGGGCGAGTTATTTAGTGTCCGTTCAAGCACATTTCTTGTTCTGGGTTGAAATACAATTCCCAATTTAGCAATTTCATAATTTAGTGGTTCCTGCTATATCAGAGCTCTTTGAAATCTATCCCAAAAAGGGTATATAATATTGAAGGTGCACATAGGGTCATTCAGAGTAACTTCACACACACCCGCTACTGTGTATTTCCAAGTCTAATTCTGTCACTAAATCCATACCGGTGACCCAGCGCCTAAATACTAGGCCTCAAATTTAATTCCCTCTAAATCTCTCGTTACCCACCGCTGTACTGTTGTTGCTGGGCAAGATATTTAGTGTCCGTCAAAGCACATTTTTTGTTCTGGGTTGAAGTACAATTCCCAATTTAGCAATTTCATAATTTAGTGGTTTCTGCTATATCAGAGCTATTTGAAATCTATCCCAAAAAGGGTATATAATATTGAAGGTGCACATAGGGTCATTCAGAATAACTTCACACACACGCTTCTGTGCATTTCCAAGTCTAATTCTGTCACTAAATCCATACCGGTGACCCAGCGCCTAAATACTAGGCCTCAAATTTAATTCCCTCTAAATCTCTCGTTACCCACCGCTGTACTGTTGTTGCTGGGCAAGATATTTAGTGTCCGTCAAAGCACATTTTTTGTTCTGGGTTGAAGTACAATTCCCAATTTAGCAATTTCATAATTTAGTGGTTTCTGCTATATCAGAGCTATTTGAAATCTATCCCTAAAAGGGTATATAATATTGAAGGTGCACATAGGGTCATTCAGAATAACTTCACACACACCCGCTACTGTGTATTTCCAAGTCTAATTCTGTCACTAAATCCATACCGGTGACCCAGCGCCTA
This sequence comes from Bufo gargarizans, assembly GCF_014858855.1. Taxonomy (NCBI): domain Eukaryota; kingdom Metazoa; phylum Chordata; class Amphibia; order Anura; family Bufonidae; genus Bufo; species Bufo gargarizans. The sequence continues at coordinate 248,996,741 of NC_058083.1, read as the reverse complement.
AATACTAGGCCTCAAATTTAATTCCCTCTAAATCTCTCGTTACCCACCGGTGTACTGTTGTTGCTGGGCAAGATATTTAGTGTCCGTCAAAGCACATTTTTTGTTCTGGGTTGAAGTACAATTCCCAATTTAGCAATTTCATAATTTAGTGGTTTCTGCTATATCAGAGCTATTTGAAATCTATCCCTAAAAGGGTATATAATATTGAAGGTGCACATAGGGTCATTCAGAATAACTTCACACACACGCTTCTGTGCATTTCCAAGTCTAATTCTGTCACTAAATCCATACCGGTGACCCAGCGCCTAAATACTAGGCCTCAAATTTAAATCCCTCTAAATCTCTCGTTACCCACCACTGTACTGTTGTTGCTGGGCAAGATATTTAGTGTCCGTCAAAGCACATTTTTTGTTCTGGGTTGAAGTACAATTCCCAATTTAGCAATTTCATAATTTAGTGGTTTCTGCTATATCAGAGCTATTTGAAATCTATCCCTAAAAGGGTATATAATATTGAAGGTGCACATAGGGTCATTCAGAATAACTTCACACACACGCTTCTGTGCATTTCCAAGTCTAATTCTGTCACTAAATCCATACCGGTGACCCAGCGCCTAAATACTAGGCCTCAAATTTAAATCCCTCTAAATCTCTCGTTACCCACCGCTGTACTGTTGTTGCTGGGCAAGATATTTAGTGTCCGTCAAAGCACATTTTTTGTTCTGGGTTGAAGTACAATTCCCAATTTAGCAATTTCATAATTTAGTGGTTCCTGCTATATCAGAGCTATTTGAAATCTATCCCTAAAAGGGTATATAATATTGAAGGTGCACATAGGGTCATTCAGAATAACTTCACACACACCCGCTACTGTGTTTTTCCAAGTCTAATTCTGTCACTAAACCCATACCTGTCACCCAGCGCCTAAATACTAGGCCTCAAATTTAAATCCCTCTAAATCTCTCGTTACCCACCGCTGTACTGTTGTTGCTGGGCAAGATATTTAGTGTCCGTCAAAGCACATTTTTTGTTCTGGGTTGAAGTACAATTCCCAATTTAGCAATTTCATAATTTAGTGGTTTCTGCTATATCAGAGCTATTTGAAATCTATCCCTAAAAGGGTATATAATATTGAAGGTGCACATAGGGTCATTCAGAATAACTTCACACACACGCTTCTGTGCATTTCCAAGTCTAATTCTGTCACTAAATCCATACC